>NC_142590.1:18808796-18960550 GCF_965207765.1 Zootoca vivipara | reverse complement strand
TTGGCTGCTCCAGCAGGCCAATCAGGTTGCGGATTCACTTCCACCTGGAGTTGGATTGGGTAGCTCCCGCTGATTCTGAATCCTATTGTTCTAGGATTCAGCTCAGTACATAACAGAGGGTATGGTGTTATCCAACCCCTGAGCCGTATGAAGGCAATCCTGTATAGGTGAGTTTTTAAAAATGTTTAATGTTTTATTATGTTTTTATATATGTTGGAAGCCACCCAGAGTGGCTGGGGCATCCCAGTAAAATGTGTAGGGTATAGATAGTAAAAATATCATTATGGAATGGGACGTCCCTATTTTCATTGGAGAAATGTTGGAGGGTATGTTGCAAGTTCCCTGAACCATAAAATCTGCAATCCTAGTTACATATTAACACAGAGTTTGAAATTTGGATTGAGACTCCCACTTCTCAGCATCCTCATGTAAATCATGCTTGTGTAGCTCACATGTTGTTGTTTAGTTGTTTAGTCGTGTCCGACTCTTCGTGACCCCATGGACCATAGCATGCCAGGCACTCCTGTCTTCCACTGCCTCCCGCAGTTTGGTCAAACTCATGTTCGTAGCTTCGAGAACACTGTCCAACCATCTCGTCCTCTGTCGTCCCCTTCTCCTAGTGCCCTCCATCTTTCTCAACATCAAGGTCTTTTCCAAGGATTCTTCTCTTCTCATGAGGCGGCCAAAGTATTGGAGCCTCAGCTTCACGATCTGTCCTTCCAGTGAGCACTCAGGGCTGATTTCCTTCAGAATGGATAGGTTTGATCTTCTTGCAGTCCATGGGACTCTCAAGAGTCTCCTCCAGCACCATAAATCAAAAGCATCAATTCTTCGGCGATCAGCCTTCTTTATGGTCCAGCTCTCACTTCCATACATCACTACTGGGAAAACCATAGCTTTAACTATACAGACCTTTGTAGGCAAGGTGATGTCTCTGTGTAGCTCACATAGCTCCTATATACTAACTACAGCTCAAAGGAATGCTCAGTTGTTAGAGCATGAAACTCTTAATCTCAGGCTAATGAGTTTGAGCCCTATTTTGGGTGAAGGATTCCTGCATTGCAGAGGAATGGACTAGATAACCCTCATGGTCCCTTCCAATTATGGTTCTATGATTAATTCTATGATTAGAATGGTACAAAAGTGTATGCCACGAATATTTGTTTATTAGTCTCATGCCCACCAGGGGGCATTGCTTGCTGGGATATATATATATATATATATATATATATATATATATATATATATAGCATGGGTTAATATAGGAATGTGTCAAGTTTTAAGCACAAAGTACATTCTTTTTGGCTTAACCTTCTCCTTTTGTTTTCTTAATTGCACGATTCAGATTTGAACCCCAAGAGTACATGAGGTTATTTCTCAAAGGTTGATTCCTGGCAATGCTTCTGAAATTGGGCACATAGCTCAATATCAGACCTTATTATCCTGCATATGTATAGAAGATACATTGGAGGAAGGACTTAATTAATTGACTTGCTAACATGCCCTTCTAAAAATAAATAAATACTTCAGAGTCCAACTGTCATTCTCATTAAGAAATACCATTATGACAAACAAGAAAAATCGATCATTTGTGGTAGCAGAACAACAATTACAGTTTTTTGTTTCGACAAAAGATGTCCTTTTTCTGTGCACCTTTGATCTGTTTTTTAAAAATCCCCATTCAGTCCAAAGAGATTTAAGCAGTCTGACTGTGGGCAGGACAGCAGTGCAAATCACTAAGAATATTTTGGCATTTATCTATACCTGAAGATTTAAAGAAGTCGGAGACTATATGATTTAATTGAAGACCAAGTTTCTCTGAATGATGCAGACAATAGGATTAGATAAAGGTGAAATACGAGCTTTCTCCACCTCAAGTCTTAGTGTTGTAGGTTTTATGCTGCAAAGGCGTCTTAAGATTGACAAAAATAAAAATCCAGCTTACCTTAAGTAGGTTATCTCCTGCATTACGTGCTTTCCTTGATAGATATATATTGCACATCTCTCCCTCCTGTTGCAGTGCTCATTTTTGACATCTTCTTTGAAGTCATTGGATATAAGAACACTACAGCCAAAAGCAAACTTTAATCCCTACAAAAGAAACTTATGGTGAAGTCAAAATGCAGTTTTGTATCGGAACTGTATTTAGTAGATGGAGTCGTTGTAAATAAAATAAGGAAGACAGAAGAGAGGGCAAAATGGACAACTGAATAAGGCCAAGGATAAGAGGCAAGTTTCTGAAGTTCTGACCAGTTGAGTCTTGATCAGTCAGGCCGGGCCTCTTGACAAAGTACTAAGGATTGTGGCAAAACTGTTTTGTCATTTGGGTGCACCACATCCTGGCCACATATTTTTTTTGGGGGGGGGGCACAATAAGCACTACTTTTCACTCCCTGATACTGGGGATAATAGCTTCATTGGTGCACAGGAAACTGAGGTAGTGCTACGGAAACCTGCTAAAGGGCAGAAACTACAAGAAGAAAGCAGCTGCAGGTTTCAGTTGTCTCTAAACTAATGCACAGAGTATGGGAAACAAGCAAGATGAATTGGAGCTCTTAATACAGGGTGACAAATATGTCAGAACCGGAGGATGAAAAGACAGCTGGCTCAGCCCCAGCCAGAGTATCTCCCCTCTCAGCCTTGCCACTGCGGAGATCCATCAGTCATCCTCCTCCGTGTGTCTGTGACTCAAGCTGCAGTGTATGCTTGAGCACACATTACTCAGCAGAGTAACCACACAACAGAATCAGGCTTGAGGTGTGGATATGATACTATACTGTACTACACATTTATTCTACATAAATCAGGACAAAGAAAAACATGGCCTTTTCCCTTGTCGTTCTTCTCAGAGAGAGAGAGAAACAAAAGCAATACAGAGTGGAAGTTCCGCTCACTCCAGCAATCTGTGCTGGAATGTAAACAGACATGTGATGTAACAATCCCACATATCTGCAGCAAAGGGTGGAATGAAATTCCCAACATCCTCCCCCATTATATGTAGCCCGTGGTGCAGAATTTCAGCCTGACTGCAACTGCTGTACATAAACCTGAAGTTGTTCCCTGTTAACAACTTTTGACAACAGATCTGCAGGAATTTTGTTTCCTGGCATGTAGGACACCTGAACGAGTCCTTTCTGGATACACTCCCTTGCACGATGTACTTTTATCTGCAAGTACTTGGTTCTTTGCTTGCAACTCTCTGGAGCTAGCAAAGCCAAACATGACCTCTTGTCTTGATAAACCTGTATAGGACATTTCACGTCAACCCTCATGTCCTCAAACAGTTGCAACAACCATTCGCAATCCAAAAGTGAATATGACAGTGCATTGAGTTTCCACTCTGCTCTGTACTTTGGAGCAAATGAGCGCATCCCTCCCCACCCCAAGCCATTAACTGTGCTTATGAGGTGGTCAGAGGGCTACCTCTTTCTTCCTTTCGAAGTGTTAAACTGCTGAGAGCAACTCCATGGCTGCCCACTAAAAAATAAATAAAAATAAATCTCTTTTAAGATACACCAAAAAAGTGACTGTATGCTATAGTGTACAGTCCCATACCCTCCAATATTTCTCTAATGTTAATAGGGGAGTCCAATTCCACCACCACCACCGTAATTATACCCCACCCAACCGGGTTGCCCCAGTGACTCTACACAGCTTCCAACATATATAAAAACATAATAAAACATGAAACAAAACAAAACAAACATCCCTGTACAGGGCTGCCTTCAGATGCCTTCAAAAGGTTGTATAGTTAGTTATTTTCTTGGCTCAGGAGTCACATAACTCTATGCCCTCCAACATTTCTCCGATGAAAATAGGGACGTCCTAAGGAAAAGCGGGACATTCTGGGATCAAATCAGAAACCAGGATGGCTTCTGTAAATTCGAGACTGTCCGTTGAAAATAGGGACACTTGGCAGGTCTGCAGTCTGTCCCTAGGAATTTTACAGATAACAAGATGGCTGTTCCCATTTACTTATGGAGGCAGCCACATTTCCCCCTGTACAATGTGTCTGGGGGTCTTAGTGGAGATATGGGGATATAGCCTTTCATGCTAAGAGAGCCTTCCCCTTGCTGTCTTTCAGTATTCTTCATGTTAAATGTTGCCAACTGGCAACACACAAACCCTCCCCGGTGTGAGTGTTTGCACATAAGTAATCTGAACCCCCCGAATAGGGCAAGTCCCTGTTTGAATAAATTATGCAATTGAGCACAGGTTGGAGGAGAAAAGAGGGGGGGGGAGTTGCCTGCCGCAGGCTTCGTACGAAGAGTACAGCAGACCTAACAGCACTCAGATGAAATCAAAGTGAATACATAAAAATGTCAATACCTTTGCAGGGGGATTTTGACAACTCTGCTCTTGGGAGTATGCAGCCTTCAAGGCCCACTCGGATTCTGCTGTTGCTGAAAAAGCCTTCCCCACCACCTCCCAAGCTGGGCCACCTTCTTGATGAGATGAAGAAGCCCTGGAACAAGCCGACCCCAGTTCTTTATTTCATTTATTATTTACTACCATAAAACATTTATATCCCACCTTTCCAAAAAGTTCAAGGCAGCTAACCATGAGAAAGGAATACCATACCTGGAGTAGTAGTAGTAGTAGTCGTCGTAGTAGTAGTTGCTGCTGCTGCTGCTGCTGTTTACTCCGCTTACGTATCCCTCTGGTTACGGAAACTTTGGGATGTGAAAAAGGCAAAGCCGGTCTTCCGGCTTTTTGCCGCATGTGCGTGCGCAGAAGCGGTCTCGCCGGTTGCGAAGACCTTGAGATCCAGCCGGACCTCCGGAACGGATCCCGTCTGCAACTGGAGGTACCACTGAATAAAGGTAAAGGTAAAGGGACCCCTGACCATTAGGTCCAGTTGTGACCGACTCTGGGGTTGCGGTGCTCATCTCGTGTTATTGGCCGAGGGAGCCGGCGTACAGCTTCCAGGTCATGTGGCCAGCATGACAATGCCGCTTATGGCGAACCAGAGCAGCACACGGAAACACCGTTTACCTTCCCGCTGTAGCGGTACCTATTTATCTACTTGCACTTTGACGTGCTTTCGTACTGCTAGGTTGGCAGGAGCTGGGACTGAACAACAGGAGCTCACCCCGTCGTAGGGATTCGAACCGCCGACCTTCTGATCGGCAAGCCCTAGGCTCTGTGGTTTAACCCACAGCGCCACCCAAGACTGCAGTCATAAGATAAAGTAAGGTGGAGGTGGTTTATTCATCAGATTCAAAGCCCTCTATGGCTTGAGCAGTGTTGTGGAACTCTCCACTTTGACATTTGTCGTCTAGTGCAGTGTTTCCCAACCTTGTGCCTCCAGATGTTTTGGGACTACAACTCCCATCATTCCTGACCACTGGTCTTGCTAGCTAGGGATGATGGGAGTTGTAGTCCCAAAACATCTGGAGGCACAAGGTTGGGAAACACTGGTCTAGTGAAACAATAACCAGGCAACAGGTAGCAAAGCAAGAAAAGGATTTATTTTTGTAAAGACTTATGTCTCAATCACCTCAGAGTGCAGACAAGAGCCAGGTTAAGCACATACTTTTATAGTTCTCTACAAGCAGCCTGAATCACTTATTCTAGCAGCCCCCATTTCACCCCATGGCAAGTGTCCCCACCCCTCACTTGTAGTAGTTATAAGTAACCTTACCTACCGGTATGCATTTGTGGGACTTTCCACTACTCCTCTCTGCTCCTACTTAGTTTCCCCTACCGGTAACTTCTTTTGTTCTTCTAACTTGTCATTAGCACAATCTACTTAACGCCTAGCTCACCCGCAAGCTTGATCCCTTACCTTGTGGTTAAGCGAGTGTCCTGTTGTCGCCTGGAACAAGGTGTTCAGAGATGCAACTGCTAGCAGCTTTCAAGCAAACATTACTGCATTTCCTAGAAACAGGTCCTAGATTTAGCCCAAGGTGCTTTCTTAAGCGATAAAAGAAACTATTATTTCTGCTTTAGCTCATTTCTCTTGACCAGAGTGCCTCCACTTCCCAACACAATTCCAGCACAGCAGGCAGGGCAGAATGCGGGCTGGGAAACCATCTTGAGTTCTTCCATTTCCTTGCTGTTGTTGTTTTGTTGTTACCACTTCTACTGCCACCACCACGTAACAAATGGGCACCTTCTCCCTCCCCCCCCGACACCTGTTAAAGAGGGTCTTCTTTCAGCAAGCCTTCTAAATGGAGATCTTTATTCGAGTTGACATCTGCATCAGATTTGAACTGGTTTTATGTGTGCACTTTTGTGTGTATGGGGGTATATATGTGTATGTGTGTGTGTGTATTGTTTTTTATATACGTGTGTGTGTGTGTGTGTGTGTGTGTGTGTGTGTGTGTGTAAATTTTAAACATATGCTTCTGTTGTTGTTTAGTTGTTTGGTCATGTCCGACTCTTCATGACCCATGGACCAGAGCATGCCAGGCACTTCTTCTAGTGCCTTCTGCAGTTTGGTCAAACTTATGTTGGTAGCTACAAGAACACTGTCCAACCATCTCGTCCTCTGTTGTTCTCTTCACCTTGTGCCCTCAATCCCAACATCAGGGTCTTTTCCATTAAGTCTTCTCTTCTCATGAGGCGGCCAAAGTATTGGAGCCTCAGCTTCAGGATCTGTCCTTCCAGTGAGCACTCGGGGCTGATTTCCTTCAGAATGTGGATAGGTTTGATCTTCTTGCAGTCCATGGGACTCTCAAGAGTCTCCTCTAGCACCATAATTCAAAAGCATCAATTCTTTGGCAATCAGCCTTCTTTATGGTCCAGCTTTCAGCCTTCTTTATGGTCCAGCTTTCACTTCCAAACATCATTACTGGGAAAACCATAGCTTTAACTATACAGACCTTTGTTGGCAAGGTGATGTCTATGCTTTTTAAGATGCTGTCTAGGTTTGTCATTGCTTTTAATTTTAATTTCGTGACTGCTGTCACCATCTGTCTTTTAATTTCGTGACTGCTGTCACCATCTGCAGTGATCAAGGAACCCAAGAAAGTAAAATCTCTCACTGCCTCCATTTCTTCTCCTTCTATTTGCCACGAGGTGATGGGACCAGTGGCCATGATCTTGGTTTTTTTGATGTTGAGCTTCAGACCATATTTTGCGCTCTCCTCTTTCACCCTCATTAAGAGGTTCTTTAATTCCTCCTCACTTTCTGCCATTAAGGTTGTGTCATTTGCATATCTGAGGTTGTTGATATGCTTCTATTATATTGCAAAATGCTGCAGGAGGCCTCGTGGAAAGTGATTCATAAACAACAACACATTTTACCTCCTAATGGAAACCATGGTAAGAAAATGGAAGAAAAAGGCTTAGACATGCTAACATATCTAAATTTCTTCCTGGTTTAGATCTTGCCGATTTTGTGGCCCACCCCAGCACATTTCCCAATTGCACCCAGCACACACCTGTTATTTGCCGTACAAATGGCAGACTTGCAACATTAGTTGAGCAAGGAGTACAGAAGCTTCAGTGAGGAACCTTACATCACATCTCTTCTCCAGTGTAGGAGTTCTGTCTCCAACTTTGAAGAGTGTTTCCCCCTGTCCTAGAATTCCCTCTTAGCAGAAGTGTACTATAAATCACCATTACTTAAAAGACGAAACCAGGCAATTTTCCAGTCACTGATAATCTGAGGAGTCCCTCCCTTTTTTTCCTGCCAAAAAAGCCTTCTAAAGCACTAAACATGTTAATATGAGACCAAATCAACAACTAGGCTTTGCTTAGCTGTGGGATTTAATTCAGCCTGCAGAAAAGTAAACCAGCAGGCCCCAAGTCTATTAATACATTTCTGGCCTAACAACAGCCCAGCTTGTTCCATCTGCCACCAAGATCTAAAAATTAATGTCTTTTAATTATAGAGGGGGCTGGAGGTCAGTAAGTATTTCCTCCCATTGAAGAAGTTGCCAGTCCCCATGTGAGTTATTTAGACAAAGCATTGGGAGGGAGTCTAAGCTCATTCACATGAGAACAGACTCTGACTAAATTATGCTGGCACAAAATGAGGGATAGGTTTGGGAGATAAAGAGGCTAGCAAAAGTGGAACACAATCATCTTCATTCAAACCCAATGAACATCTTTAAACAAGAAAAGGGGGTTGGCGTATGAAATAAAGGAATAATAATGTGAAAACTCCCTATAGGCTCTGCCTTTTTTTAATGGGCTTCATCAGAAAAGTCTCGCAATCTAGATAACACATTCCCATCCCGACTCGCTTCAGTATTATTTTATGAATCCGTCATGTCTCTAATGTCTAAATTAGCAGCATTTCAACTTTACTTTCTAGGTACAGAATAGAATGCCAATTTTCTTCCTAAATTATTTATTCTTGCATAATGTACCATTAAGCCTGGGGAAAGTGCCCTTTGCCACTGTGAAATACGTTTTGAAATGATCTGACAAGAGATGGCTTGATTCTAGCCTTACACCTCCAGTAATGATCTCTCAGTGATATTTTTTTCTCTTTCTAAATGCCACAAAGCAAGTTCCTTTTGTAAAGTCTGTGACAGACTTGTAATAATTTTTCAGTTCACCACACACACACAAATGGGTGGGAGATATATTTTGAACAAAAGAAGTCAACTGACTGCACTAAAAAAGAAACAGGCTCTTAAAATATAAACCACATGCTAGAAAATGAACACATTAATGTGGGTATATGGCTTGTGTTTTCAGTTGATGTTTTACATTTTATAAATGCCATCATGAAATTGATGCTGTCCATCTAAGGCTGTTTCATCCATGGTTAACAGCATAATCTCACGTCCACTTCACTCAATACAGCCATCACAAAGATGTCTTTTGAAACTGCCTCTGGCCAGGAAAATTCAGATGTGGAAACCTGTTTCCAGGATTTCTATAATTCATCTGGGACAATTATTGTGCTTGCCTTCAGAACAACCTTGGAAGATACCTCTGTGTTATTCTTACGGGGATGCAGAAGAAGTTTGTAATTGGGTATGGTGGTGCTTCAGAAACTAAGTCCCCCAGTTCAGAAACAAACTGATCTGCATTCCTCTCAAAATGTCACCTTGATTGCTAATGAACACCAGTCTACTATACTCTCCAACAGTTTTCTGATGAAAATAGGGACACCCTATTCAATTATTATTATTACTTATTCTTAATATTAATATTAATATTATATTTATACTCCATCCATCTGACTGGGCAGCTTCCACATACAGTGGTACCTCGCTTTACGAACTTAATCCATTCCGGAAGGCCATTCTAAAACCAAAACCATTCTTAAACTGAGGCGCGCTTTCCCTAATGAGGACTCCCACTGCCGATGCCCTTCCACCATTTGGCTTCTGTTCTTAGACTGAGGTAAAGTTTGCAAACTGGGACACTACTTCTGGTTTTGCAGAGTTCGTAAACCGAATAGTCCGTAAACAGGGCTGTTCTTAAACCGAGGTAAAGGTAAAGGGACCCCTGACCATTAGGTCCAGTCGTGACCGACTCTGGAGTTGATCTCGCGTTATTGGCCGAGGGAGCCGGCGTACAGCTTCCAGGTCATGTGGCCAGCATGACAAAGCTGCTTCTGGCGAACCAGAGCTGCACACGGAAACGTCGTTTACCTTCCCGCTGTAGCGGTTCCTATTTATCTACTTGCACTTTGAGGTGCTTTCGAACTGCTAGGTTGGCAGGAGCTGGGACCGAGCAATGGGAGCTCACCCTGTTGCAGGGATTCGAACCGCCGACCTTCTGATTGGCAAGCCCTAGGCTCTGTGGTTAAACCCACAGCGCCACCCGTGTCCTGGTAAACCGAGGTACCACTGTATATAAAACATAAAAAAGTAAACATTAAAGAACTTCATTACACAGGGCTGCCTTCAGATGTCTTCTAAAGTTTGTATAGTTACTTATCTCCTTGACTTGGAAGTCACATAACTCCATACCCTCCAACATTTCTCCCATGAAAATAGGGACGTTCTAAGGAAAAGTAGGACATTCCAGGATAAATTAAAAACCGGGATGACTTCTGTTAATCCAGGACTGTCCCTGGAAGCAGGGACTGTCATGATATTATCATTTCTATTAAACAATTGAGGAGTAGTGATTGAGTAATAGCAAAACAGTAAAACAAAGTACTGTGTTCAGCTGCATATGCAAGCCTCATTAATGTGACACCACAAGACATAGGAATTACAATACCCCTGGAGGCATGCAAATAGGTACTTGGTGACGGGCAGTGATGAAAAGTGGCAGTATTTTAAAGAGCCATATCCATTGGGTAAGTGCAGAACTGTCAGGAGGACTGAAAACAATAACGCTATTTTCACAAATGGTAGAGCAGGCGGAGATCATGTAAGTTTAATGAAATGCGAACGGCAACTGGGTTTCCATTACAGTAACACAATCAAAAATGAACCAGTACGGAACATCAAACTCCATCCCATCCCTAATATGAAATGACAAACGTTGAGTCCAGGCTCAGCACAACTGGTGAAATACCTTTAAAATACTGACCATTAAAATGGAAGGAAACAGGAAATACGGTAACTATTTACAGGTTGGTCAACACCATCAGTTTAGAACTCATTAGCTGTGCTACACCTTAAGGGTGTAGCTTGACCTGCATGATTTTTAAAGTGGGCAGAGGAAAGGAATCAAAGTGCCTGTGTTTAATAATGTCAACACTGCAGTGGTTCCAATTACATTCTGAAGTTGACAGTTAATGCTGAATGGAGAGCAGTGGTCTTTTAATTAGGTGCCATGTTCTAGGTTCACACGCTACTCTGTTATCTCCTTCCCAGGGGAATCAGCCAGGATTTGTTGAATTAGGGATAAAAAGATTCAATATCTTTAATGGTGCAACTGAAATGAATTTTCTGCCATGTATTATGATGGCCGCAGCAAATCTTGGCGGCTGCTACTTTGAAATGCTAATCGGAGCTACAATTTTGTTTTTATGTTTTGCTCAATTTAGAGGAGGCTTCACTTCAGAGGATCTTCAGAGGAGGCTTGACAGGAGTGGGGAAATGATTGCTTGGGATGCAGGAGAGGGTTTTCTCTGTAGGCGTGTCCAAAGCATGGAATTCCATTTCCTAGGGAGTCTAGTTCCCCCCCTTCTTGCTTGACTTTCTGCATGTGGTTCAGACACATGGCAGAAAGTCTAGCAGACATTTTCACTGTAGTTTTAATAGGTTGTCCCATATATATATGGAATACCAACAGTACCATAAAGCAAGTAAGGCCTACAGGGCCGTCTTAAGCATGCCCGGCGCCCTGGCGCCGTGGTGCGCTGGATCCTTCCGGCGGCCCCCCCCACCCCGTTTCCCAGCGCGGCGGGCGGGCAGGCAGACGCCGCGCACAGGGGGGCTGCCGCGGGCGCAGCTGCACTGCGCCACCCAGCCTGCCGTAGGGCTGGCCCTGGGCCAGGGGGCGCTGCCTGCCCCCTGTTGCGACGCCCCTGCGTGCAGCGGACCCAGGCCTGTGCGCCTCCAGGGAGAGCAGCCTGAAGCCGCTGAACAGCGGAGGCGTGCCTGGGGCAGCCTCAGCTGCACCTCTCAGTGGGCACAACGGCGCCCCTGGTGGCCTGGCATCCCGCGCCACCGGGAGCGGGCCTAGAGCCGGCCCTGAAGGCCTAATTGTCTCTTTCAAACTCAAGCTCTAGCACTACCAGTCATTCATCCTCTTTCACACAGAGACCCCCTTTGATAACATCACTTCCAGCCATATTGTCTTCCAGAAGGCTCTCCAACCATTAGCTCCTATCACAATATTTCACCTGTCCTTGGCCATCATGTTAGTTGTGCAAAGGCCCGACAAAAGGGCATTCATGAGCCTGCTTGTTATACGGTAGCAGTTTGACCTCTTTAGCAGTCTCTTTCCACAACCAGGGTTTAGAGAGTTAGGAGGCATCCAGACATAGATGAAAATCTGCTCTATTTTTAAATCATCTCTTTTAAAATGAAAAAAAAATGCCTCCCCCCCAAAAAAAGAATATATTTTTTAAAAAAGCAAAAGCTAAATTTGATTCTCCCTTCTTCATTCCCCACCCAAGTTCATTTTAGATTATTTTTGCCTATTTGTGGACAAAGGCTCTTTTAAGGAATTCATTACAAATTAAGTTAGCCCTCTGAACTTCTGAAAATAGCCTGGGAATACTAAGTTAATCCTCGTATTAATGTATTTTGAAATCTGTGACTAAATATTGTATTCTGGGATAATCTCAATTGTGTGCCGACACTGAATATTGAAATGCCTAAGCACTGGAACAGTATCAACACATTTTTGTTTCTTTTTCTACATTGCTTTGCACATTAAACAGATTGTTTGCACAGAACTTTCCCAAAGACAGTGCGAAAACAGAGTGGTGGTCCTCAGCTGAGGACAGCAGCACAATGCAAAGCCCAGATTTTCGAGTATGAGAGAGTTTGGATTCGGTGGATCTTGTGCTTTCCTGATTTATTCTATGCCTGTGTAAGCCCCTCACCCTGAATGAGCCAGAAATATACTGGTGTAAGTTTCTGACCCTAGCTCAATCAGGGCTCAGCTGGTGGAACTTGGGGCTGCTGGAATTTACACTGGTGTAAGTATTCCAAAGCATTGTGTGGCAGGAGGGGTACACTCAGGACCCTGATATTGGGTTATATTGGGAGGGGGCATGGTCACAGCAGGGCCAAGGTTTGTCTGTGCAACCCCACTACCTTGGATGAAGGGCAGCACATAAATAAAACAGATAAATAACTTCCAATGTATGTTGGGATTCAGCTCCCCAAAGAAACTCCCGAAAGTGATGGACAAAGCTGAATAGGCCTGGAACAAGAACTGTTCTCAGAAGTGAAACCTCACTCCTCCAAACGGGAGGCTTCTCTTTGAGTGAAATATCAAATATCAATTCCACAGGAAGCAAACAGAGGTTGGATAAGACGGCGAGCATTTTGCAGAGGGGCTCTCTGAGACTCTAAATACAGTCACGACTTTTCAGCATTCCACAGGGGTTTCGTATGGCTGTCGCAGATGCATTTGTTAAATTCATTACTCCTATCTGACAATATTACAGCATGTTCTTGAGATAATATGCTACTACTGATCCTTCTCTTGCCCTGCAATAGCATTTAAAATAAAAAAGACTTCTGTGGAAATTCAAGGGGGAGTTTGTCCTATTTCAGTCAGGCAGCACAAGGCAACTCAGAAAGTCATGCTAATTAAGTTTTCTGCCACTGTTTTAGACCTAGCTCCCAATACACACCAAAAATAAATCTTAAAGCCTTTCTAAAATCACTGTAATCAGTGATCGGGTCAGTTAGATGTGTGTGTAGAATGAAGGCCTAAAATAGCAACTACGTATATCAACGAGGTCAGAGGCTATGTTACATATAGCTCCTTGTTATCTCAACCTTCCCCTTCTTGTTCCTGGTCAGCAGCAGTATCAGGAGGTGAGGTGAATGCCACACCATGGCTTCTGCTACTGAGAATAATCAATCTAATTTTAGTCACACACACACACCCCAAAAATGCCAGCCCAACAATTCATCTTTCTTTCTTTTCTTTCTGTTACCTCGGATGCCTAATGATGTTTTAGGACAAAGATGACATAGTTAGACCGTAGAAGTTTTGTGACTTAAAGAAAGAAAATGCTTTGGAAGTGAGTTTGTTATTATCTTTTAAGCCAAATGAAGTATAGCTGTACATTAACATGTTTCTCTGCCACAGAAGAGAAATGAGTTTCCTTGCTTTTAATAACTTATCATGGCAAAGAAAGAGAGTTAAAAAAACACACACACACAAAGAACTTGTGTTAAGGCAGTGTAAATTAGCATGGTGGTTCCCTGCTTTTGTAAAGTAAAAAATGAAAACGACCCAGTTCCCACATGTCATCGTTAAATAGCGATATTTCAATGCAATGGAAGAAAGCAAAACACTTGAATATCAATTGAGTCCTAACTTTCAAGCACAGTGCAGAAGATATGTAGTCAGTCCCACTTACGGCAGTTACAGAAACAAGCAAAGAATATTATGGTGAGGTGTCTGAAGAATGATGTGGGCAAGAAATCAAAGGATTGTGTGAGGATTTAAAGAAGAATCAAGTATTGTTATGGGTGTCAAGTTGACTGACGTCCACATAAGGAACTGCCCACAAATAGGGAAAATGGATCTAGGTGAAGTACAGCACAACAAAAAGTCCCAGGTAAATCTACTTATTGTTTTGTGTGCCTTCTGGGGCCACCAATAGGCTTAACCCAGTGTAAAGATGCAATCATGAAGCATTGAACATGATTTGAAGCCAGCCAGGTCGAATGTATTAAAGTTGTGGACTAGTTATTATGACATTCCATAAAACTGTCCCAAGTAGTTTTGCTTTCCTAAGGGAAACAAAGTATGACCTGGGTGCCTCGGAATTAGTATCCCTCCAGTTACACTTGGGTCATGAATTACTAGCCAAACATTTCTTTTAAAAACAGTGCTAGAAATTGTCTTGAGTTGTATTTCAGGAGGTAGAGCAGCTGGAAGGCTCCATGCCTCCATGCATAACACCTGCCAGATCAAGTTGCCAGATGTTATTTTTGCAACATATTTCCCCTGCACAGTTGGACGGAGTTTTGCTTGGTTTTGTTTTCTTTCAGTTGGCATTAGCTTGTCAGCATTGTAACCTGCAATTTTATCATAACACTCTTCATGTAGCTTTGGAAGGAGCTGCAGCAGATCACAGAGCAACCACCCTAGAACAAGGGATCCCCTAGTTCCATTTAATTTTTGTAGCACTTGCAAAATATTGTATTGCATTCACAAGAGAAACACCTACCAACAGCTCATGATGGAGAGAAAAACAGAAGGTGTGTCTACACATACGTGTATGGGGTGGCCAATGTGGTGCTAATAATAATAGTAATAATGCGGGTGGCAATGTGGTCTAAACCACTGAGCCTCTTGGGCTTGCTGATCAGAAGGTCGGCGGTTCGAATTCCACAATGGGGTGAGCTCCCATTACTCTGTCCCAGCTCCTGCCAACCTAGCAGTTCGAAAGCATGCCTGTGCAAGTAGATAAATAGGTACCGCTGCTGCGGGAAGGTTAACGTCATTTCCGTGCACTCTGGCTTCTGTCACATAGCTGTGAACCCTCCCTTTTTGCAGGAAACTCCCTTATTCCAAGCAACAGCTGTCAGCCTTCCCTTTTTTTGCTGGAAATTCCCTTATTCCAGTGCCGTTTCCCGCTGCTATCCTGGATTGTTAGATATACTGTAGGCCAGGCATAGGCAACCTTGGCTCTCCAGATGTTTTGGAACTACAACTCCCACGATCCCTAGCTAACAGGGCCAGTGGTCAGGGATCATGGGAGTTGTAGTTCCAAAACATCTGGAGAGCCAAGGTTGCCTATGCCTGCCGTAGACTGTCCCCGGGACAGGTGAGGCTGCTGCTGATCCCTTATTTTCAAATCCAAAAGTTGACAGCTATGTTCTGTCATAGTGTTCCATGGCACCAGAAGTGGTTTAGTCATTCTGGCCACATGACTCGAAAAGTTGTCTGGGGACAAATGTCGGCTCCCTCGGCCTGAAAGTGAGATGAGCACCGCAACCCCATAGTCACCTTTGGCTGGACTTAACCATCTAGAGGTCCTTTACCTTTACCTTTACCATTTTTAATAACATGGTCCTATGTATATCTGTTCAGAAGTCTCCTTGATTTTAGTGAGAGTTATCGCCAGCTAAGTGTGTTTAAGAGTGTGGTGTAAATATCCTGCCTCTGTGGAGTTGGTTCCCTCCAACAGAAAGGTGAAGAGCGAAAAGTCAAGGGATTCTGCAAAGAACTCCACAACCTTTTATGGAGGAGATGGGGCTCTAGTTTCAGTTTCAGCTCTGGGATTCATGACATAAACCGTGGTACGATATGCCCCTGGTGAGGACAGATAATTTGTTGGTTGAGGAATAAGGCGGCAGTGTTTCAGGTCCTTAAAATGGGTATAAATATAACTTTCCAACAAATATACAGAAATAAATGGCAACTTATTTTTAAAAGGATATTCTAGCCAGTTGTGGTCAGAGAACTTTGCTTCAGCATGGGGGCATGTGGTTAGCTTGCAATCCCAAGGCTACACAACCAGGTCAGGGGGGCTCTCGGAGATTCTTTTAAAGCTTTTTAGCATCGAACTTTTGATGTCTTCAGATGAGTGCAGGAAATGTGGACTGGGGCTGGGGTATCAAGCAGGATCCACCCCTTATGTCCTGATCTACACTGCATGCACAAGCAGGCACACCTCAGTCCTCATCCTCTCCTGTGTTGAGTAAACACATTGCAGACCATTCTTGCAAAACATAAGAAAGGTCAGGGACATGCAGCGCAAATGAGGGGAGGTCTGCAGGCGGCTTCTACTTATGTTCACATAAATGAGAGTAGAACTCTCTACACCTGGAAGGAAACACGTGTAGATCCCCTGCAGACCGTTCCAGCACCACACAGGAAAGGTCACACACCGAGGCAGATGCAACACCTAAGAGGATGTTGTGGGTTCGGCTTGCATCTGTACCCCTGTCCCCACCCACGTGTTCACTGTTCGTGCATAAAATTTAGAGCATGAAATTACTCTAAATTTGCACATTAGCCCTTCCCATAAATAGATCACTTTAATCCCTATGGATTTATCATTTAGTCTAAGTTTAACTGTAGCTAATAGGAGCCAAATAAGATGCAACGTAAAATGCATCCTTGGTATTAACATTCAAGTTTTTGAAAAGACAGAGAGCACCAGCTGATAATTATGAGGCTCACAGTGGGTGTGGAGGAGTAAATTAACCAGGGTTGCCAGAATACGGCAGTTGAAAATAGTGCCCGGGCTGGAAATCACTGGGGAAATGGCAACACAAAACTATATATATATTAAAAAAGCTCAACAACTTTGCCCCCCCCCCCAAAGCAACCCTAAAATTAACCTTTTCTGTTACAGGTGTGGAACAGAAGTAAACTGTTCCTCTGAAGCTAGTTATTTGCCTTGGAAGAAAATCCTCTGCTGGTACCAACAAGGGATTTGCTTCCAGTGCAAATTTCAGCTGCAGAGGAGCGATTTCCTTCAGGAATGGATTAAATTCTCCTACCACACTTGTCCCAATAGAGATAAGCTTCTCAGCTGATGCCATTTGCATCTTCATCAACCTGCACAATTTAATGCAGAAATGCAGTTAATTCCAAGGCCAAATTGGCCTTCAGGTTTAACAGCCACCAGTAGAGCTATGGGATTGGGAATTGTTACAGAATGGCATTCCTATGGAATGCTATTGTTTTCTCTTGATAAGATAGAAACTTGCCTTCTTCTGAGACAAGTGGCTCACTCACCTTGCGCTTTTACTTTTCTCCATGCTTCATTTCTGGGTCTGTGATATTTCAATGCATCTCAGGGCTTGCAGGTCAGTTGAAGCAGCTAACCATAGAAGTGTTAAATCAGTTTGGCTTAGATCCTCCATGTTATATGGTTGTTCCAGGTAAAGCTGGTGTCTGAAATCCCGAGAGCTCCTCTAGTCTGTGTAAACAATTTTGCATTGTTTATTCCATCTTGGCATGAAGTAGCATCTTATGTAGAATAAGTAACCCTTACTTTCATCGTTCCCTTCGAAGAAATACTTTATTTCCAGCAGCACACATACTTTAATCTTCCTTGGCTTTCTGAAAGATTATTTCTCTCTTTTCCTTACAACTTCTTATATTTTCCCCCTTACCAGGGAGAATTCACATTTAATTTGATTGATATGTGATTTTACTAGTTGGGGGTACTTTTTTAAAAAAAACAACAACAACATTTTTTCAATCCATCATGTGACTCTTCTGGCAAATACAAAGTTAGATAAAACTATATTAGATAATAAGAAACTCACATTCATCATACAGACTGATTTTTCAAAACACTAAGCTCTAACAAAAGCAAGCGCTATCCATCTTTGGCTGCTCTATAAATCTTCTCCCTAACATTGCCTCTCCCAGAGTAATTTCAAATGGAATCTAGCTAATTTCTCTTTCCTATCATCGTAGTGCTCTTATTGCCATGGCAACTAATAAGTGCTCAAACTTCAGGTCAAGGTTGATTGCTGAAGATGCTGTTTTGCAACCTGCTGAGCTGCTTCCCAATAGACTTCAAGTACAGACTCTCCATCTTGTTAATGATGTATGCATTCATTAACCAATATTTGGCAATATTAGTTAATCAAGGAACACATTACCCATGATTAAAGGAGTATCTGAATGTGTAATTATTGATGTGCAGAGTCAAGCCTGTATATCTAAGTTTTATGGAAAACCTTGAGCTAGACTCGACAGACTGCTTCTAAGTACTTAGCATAGAATCCGAATAATTCCCACAGTTGTGGAACAGGGGAGAGCTGTTTGCAACAAGATGTCATCTCTAGCTAAGTTAAAAACTAGAGCTGCTCTGTATACAATTGCTTCCACATAAGCCTCGTGTGAGCATGGCAGGTTTTGGGTGTGTGCAGATGTATGCATGAGACAACACCGAGGGCGAAATGACACCCCTGATGGTTACCTAAGGTCCGCCCGTCACACCTCAGCTTTTCCTGAGCTCATTTCAGTCCAACGTGTTATGTGAATTGGTTACAAGAAAGAGCCAAACTGTGGGTTAAAGGAAGCACTTGGAAATGGGTCTTGGAGACAGAATAAAGCAATTCTACGAGAACCTCTGCTTGTACCAAGACTGGGATAATTCACAATTGCTGGGGCAATTCATTAAACCAATATTGATCCACTATCTTGGGGTGTGTGTGTGTCAGTTGAGTTGACAGAACAATCTGAACCACCCTGAGACCTTCGGGTATAGGGCAGTATAGCAAACAAACAAACAAACAAACCACAAATATTTTTTTATTTTTTTTAAAAAATTCAAAAACTACACACTTATATGTTCATTAACATAGTGAGACATAAATAAAAGAGAGAGAAAGAAAAAGAGAAACGGAACCCATGTAGAAGGGGAAAATAAAGGGGGAGGGGAAAAACCCAAAACTATATTTTACAAAGTTGATGTGGTGTGTGTGTGTGTGTGTGTGTGTGTGTGGGCTCTGCTTACTCATATTTCTTATTAATTTGAGGACAGCGATATTCATTCAATGCTAAGTGGTTTCCTAATGCTGCAATGACAGTTTCTCAGAAGATCACAAACTAAATCACAAAAGCACCTTCTAATAATCCCTTGTCATGTATCTAGTTGGTGTTTAACGGCCCAGGAGTAGGCAAAGGAAGATGGAGAAAATACAGAAATAGGGCAGTGAAAACAGTCTTGTGGAACAAATTATCTTTTAATTTACTAAGCAAGAGAGAGATCACAAACAGATAAAGCGGTTTGCAACTGACAGAAAGAAGTTCAAGTCAATTGACTAAAAATTGAGAATAAAAGGAAGTGAGGGTGGGGGAGGACAGGACAGCAAAGGACAAAAAGAACACATCACATTTCCTTTGGCATCTATCATTTCCAGACTGCTGATTTTTCTACTCTGTTTAACCTGTACAGACCCAGGAAAATACAAGATCTCCTTAGCTCTGTGGTCATTCTGGCACTGGGGAAGTTTCACTCAGGTTCAGCTTTCCAATCGATTCCTACATCTTAAAGATAGATTGTAGACTTTTTATAGACTCCACCTGAATAGTCTTATCAAATTAGCATACTTCTGGTTTACTGTTATTTTGGATTTTTGGAATACTGGTGAAGAATTGGGCCCCTGGTTTTCTCCTCCTAGTAAAAGTGACCGATGTAGCACAGCTTCCTATGAGGGAGTTGTTGTCCCATTCACATCCTCGGAAGGGAATGATACTCTGCTGCGGGCTCCTTGCCTCTTCCCCGTGCCTCAAGGTAAGCTGCTGAACCCTGGGGCAGGTAAAGGAAGAAGCGCTTGTGGTGGGATTCTGAGAAGCAAGCAAGCACATAGCCCACTTATCTCAGTCCTGCTCACAAGGAATCAAGTGTAGACCATCACTTTTGCAAGCATATTTACTTGGGCGCTCACAAAACACCTAAAATCCACATGTGCCAAAGAATGACATGCACTAGGAGCAGATAATTGGGTTGTTGTTGTTGTGTATTTTGTGTTATTTTTATCTTGTATTTTTTGTCAAAACAAAAAAATAAAAAAAAATCATTCTAGTAGCACCTTAGAGACCAACTAAGTTTATCATAGGTATGAGCTTTCGTGTGCATGCACACTTCTTCAGATACACGAAAGCTCATACCTATGACAAACTTAGTTGGTCTCTAAGGTGCTGCTGGAAGAAATGTTTTTTATTTTTTGTTTCGACTATGTCAGACCAACACGGCTACCTGGAACTTGTATTTTTTGTGTTTTGCACCGTCCTGAGATCTAAAGGTGGAGGGCAGTATACAATTTTTAATGATGATGATGATGATGATGATGATGATGTTTGGGTGGTCCTGTGCCACTGCCCTTCTCACAGTGGCAATGCTCCCACGTATCAGGATAGAGGGGGCAGGATGGAGGGTTGCAGCTGTGTGGTCACATGGGCAGGAACACCACATTGGGAGACCACACGGCCTTGATGTTGCTGCCATCTTGCCCCATCTCAGTTAGTGGCGACTGCCACTACCAGTCAAGATGTGTGGTTCTTGTCCATGATGTGGATGAACATCAGTCAGTAAGAGGAAAACAAGTTGTGAGTTGAGGACCCGCCACCCGCTTAGAGATAAATAAGACACAAGAACACATGTATTTTAGGTTAATGGGCTAAATAAGGCCACAACTTTATTGGTTACAGCATGTGAGTGGTATTGGCTTAGGCACTGGATCAAACAATCTATAGATGACTCCACCCCACTCAGCAGGGAGTCATTCAAGGTCTACCAACCAGTGGGAGGAGCTTGTTGATGCAAATATAACTAGAAGCTTCCCCTGACGTCACCAGGGGTCATGCCATGGCCTTAGCCACCAGCAGGGCATCGGACAGGATCCACGACCGCCAGATCCCTGCTGGATAGGTAGTCACACGACCTCTTCCTATTTGCTCTGCTGGCAGGAGTTGATGGGTCTTGGAGTCCAGCAACATCCATAGGCTCACAAAGGGTTTCCATCCCTGCTCTAGGTGAATCTATCCTATTAATATCCTTGAACTTGTTCCTTTATGTAATTTGTTTTAAGATGAGCAGGGAGCAGGAAATTATTTTGGGGGGGCGTTTATCATAAGGAAGAAGAAATCAAAGTGAAGTTGAAACTGTGATAAGAAATCATTTTTTTCTTTTTCAAAGAAAACAGGATTAAGGCTTAGTGACATGACAGCAGACCACATGACTAGCAAGCAGGTTCATCGTAAAGTTGGACAAAACGAAGTGGGGGAGAGAGAGGGGGGGGCTGAAAAATAGCTATTGAATGGATGGACTGGAAATGTTATTAGACCAGCTAAAAGATAGAGAAATGGAGCAGAGAGCACAAGGAAGAGCTAATATCTTGAGGTTTATGAGTAGAAGGAGACATGTCAGTAGTTAAAATAAGCACACAATGAGAAAGAAATCTTTGTAGCAGGGAAATGAAAATGATTAGCACACAGAAAAAGAAGTTTAATTTACCTGCCAGAGGTGGAGAAGAGGTGGGAGGGTGGAAACGTGGACATCAAAGAAATATAAAAGTGTAGCCAGGAGCAAAGAAAATGCTCATTAGATCTAGAAACATGATATTGCCTTTTGAATGAAAGATAAAATTAATTTCTTAATTAATAAATAATATTCTTTAGATGACTGCAAGGGGTAGACCGGTTTGTAATTATAAATCAGGTTTGGTTAGAGACTTTTTGCCGATAAGATCCTTTTGCGCCTTCTACCAGAAATCCCAGTCATTTCCTTTAAAAAAAAATTATTGATTTTTTTGACATATAACAACAAAACATACATCACCCACACACTATCCCCAGGAATTACCTAAAATATAAAACAAGAAACACAAATAAAAACATTAACATATCTAAACATAATAATAAAAAAAACAAAAACATACATATATAGTTCAAAAACCATTCTCAAAAACCATTCATCTTTTCTGACATTGTAGGTTGACCTCCTCAGCCCCCCTTACTGTGGTTCATCTTATACTCTCTTTTGCAATTTCATAATCATCATCTTAACATTGTTTCTTTCTATCTTAAACATGTTTATACCTATTAATTTTTACACCAAAATTCTATAATTATCCTTTTCATTATAGATTATCATCTATGACAACTTCATACTCCTCTTTCCTTACATTTTATATTTCTGCCTTAAACATACTTCTTCATTTAATTCATATTAATCTACTTTTACACTATACTAAACTAAAAATTCTCTTCCTTACACCCACACCTCTCTTCTAACAACTCCCCTCTCAGTCAAAATCATATTTCTATTGTTAACCCTTCTAATCACAAATCCCCTTTTACAGTCGGCAAGTCTATATAAACAGTCCTATTTCGATCCGGGTTACCCTATTACATAGCCAATTATATACTATTTAGCCCACCCCCTTCCTCACCTTTCTTTCTACCCTCATTTCTTTAACCTTCCCCTGCTGCCCTGCATATTTCTTCAATCCTGTAATTCTAAGCACCCCTTTTTCTGTTTTCTTTGGTCATCTTGGCTCCTTGGTCCGATGTCTTCATCTGTCGAGAGGAGATATTTTTCAATTCATACTGGTTTTTCTCAACTAGTTTTTCGTGCACAGATCGACTCTCACTCCTTCTGTACCACTCAATTTCTTCTATATATACTGGGGTGCTCTCACCCTTCCCCAGTCCTTCTGGTTGGGTTTTCTCCTCCAATTCCGACTGGACAGTTGGACTTTCACTCCTGCTGTTCAGTTCTTTCTGATCATCGCAACCTTTGATTTTTCTAATCTCCAGATTGCACTGTACCAAGTCATTTTTAATTTCCAATAGCTGTGCCAGCACAAACTGCATAAAGGCAGACATGTTTTGGCTATCTGGTTTCCTTCTCCAAGGAGAGTCAGTGTTTGCAGAACAGGAAATGGTAGCCATAACTCATCCAAAATCGAAAGTCAAAAGTAATACTCCATTTTCAAACAATATATCATTTTTTCTTTATTTTCTTCACCAAGATCTGATCCAATTCCCTTATATTCAGTCCTTATATTCAGTAGAGCTCGTGGCAATTCAGGAATTCAAAATCGGAAGTACATTCCTTTAGAATGAATCACAATAGCCTTTCGCCAGTCACTTAGAGGGCTCTCCTCCAAAGTAAGTTACGGCTAATTTTTCCCTTTTAGGCAGTTCTTAGCTTCTTAAATTCAAATGCAACTTTGGGCTCAGGACAATATTATTGCCTTTTCCGTCCCACAGTGGTCAGGGGCTGACTTCCTATTTTCCACCCCTTCCCATGGCCCGATTTTTATTGATTTAGCTGTTCAATTCCCCCCCCCCCCCGGTACTCACGGTACAGTCCTTTTTAGTTCCAAATTTAAGAAAGAACCAATCGCTGTTGCTGGCAAGGTCGCAGCTTCGTGCCTCTGAGATAGCTTTGCTCCGCAATGCACCGCGTTTGCTCCTACCCCCTGCTCTCCCAGCGCCCAAAAATTAGGCAACTGATGGAGGGGGGGCACGCTCCTGGCGTCTGCCGGTTCCATGCCCCCTAAACGCTCCATTAGGGGGTTTTGGGGGGGTCGCTGTGCTGTAGCACTCCCCCCTTGCCTCGAAGGCACCCGTCCTCCTCAGCTGTGGAGAACAGCACCTGCCATTGCTTCGCGATCGGGCAGAAAGTGAAATCCCATTCATTTCCACAGGGAATAATGGCAGCAGTAAAAAGCTTTTAAGAACTGAATAACATGGCAACTTTAGGTATAGTTTCTGTCAAGGTATGACCCTGGCTGGAAACTTTTGAGGGGGAAAGTGTGTAAATTTGTTTCATTTCTTAATTTTGATATTAGCATTGGCATCAAAATTCACCAGCGTCAAATATTTGGAGGAAATCTTCGGAGTTGTCAGTATCAAAGTGGACCCGAGAATCCTCCCTGGCCCTGTGTAGCAACAAGTATTGTAATAATAAACGAAATAGTGGATGCAGCTCTTTTGAACAGCACCAGAAACTTCCTAGCTGTGCTTGTCACAATTTTAAATATAGCTGTCTCCCTTTGGAGTGGCAAAATAGTTTGAAGCATCATGTGGTGGAGGGAAATAAATAACTGTGACCAGTTCCTCTGTAGTTCCGTTGTAAACTAATTGCCTTGAAGTATAAAGGAAGCCTCTGTGTGTTTCACATAGATTATATAGACCTGAGAATAAGAGGAAAAGCAACAGTCAAGCAATTCCAAGCGCAAGCAAATCAACACATTGTTTCCTTCGTTCTGGAAACATCAGTGAGATAAATTTAATGGATGCAGGTTTTCTTAAGAAGGTTTTAGTTCAACTGTTGTCCCAGGAGGTGAAAGTAGCCTCTACTGCTGGTACAAGGCTTCACTACCCCTTCAGTCTTTCTTCATATACTGAAAAAGCACATCCTTAGGCAATATCCCTTGATGTACAAATGAAAATGCCTCAGTCCCACAGTAGACTTCTGTGTCTCGAGCCTTCACCAAGAGAGCTCCAGGCAAACACTGGAAGAGAGAGTATTGATCATGAGGGATTTTGGTCCTAATGACCAGCAAGCCTAGGGTCCAATGGAGCCTCATTAAAAAGCTTCCTGTATCTGCTGCCTATGTGACTGCAGAACATTGTGTTTATTTCAACAGATCTCGGAAATAAGGCATTCAGCAATATGATGGCAAAAACATCTGTGTGTCAGTCAGTGAGCTGGCGTTCAATAGCCAACCTGCTGATGGTTACAAACACCCATTGCTTAGCTCTTAAGGTCACTCCCAAGGGCTGTTGGGTCTTGTTTCTGAAACTTGAAGAACTTTTTGTATCATGAAGAGATTCCCCCAAACAGTGCAGTTAAGATTCAGGGGAGGAAGAACTACCAGATGGTTGTATTGTCTGTTTTGGAATAGTGTTAGTTGATAATTTGGGATGTTTGTTTTGTTTTGTTTTTTTGCTAGGTAGCAAATAGCCAACCATTCTTTTGCAGTATTGAAGTATATTGTGGCGTTTGAAGGTCTTCATTAGTTGACTATTGACTCATATCTGAAAATGATTATGTTGTCATCCTTTTCTGGTCTCGATGGAGACCAGAGTTCCCAAACTTGGGTGGATCTCCAGCTGTTTTGGGACTGTAACTTCCATCACCCCTAGCTAACAGGACCAGTAGTCAGGAATAATGGGAACTGTAGTCCAAAACAGCTGGAGACCCAAGTTTTGGAAACCCTGATCTAGACAGTAATTGGGTCCACATTCAAGTTCTGTTTCTCAGGTGATAGAACACATGGAAGGAGATGCTGGCTCCATTTCAGCATTTTGTGCCTCATGTCAACCCAGCTTTGCCTAGGAATGGACAGTAATAAAGTTATTAATTCTGTAACTAATTATATAAGATTCTGCCACAGCAAACATCAATACAAATAGCAGGGTTTTTTTTGTTGGAAGCAGAACTGCAGCAGAAACAGCACTACATGCAGCAAACATGGGTTAGAATGGAATTGGATTCCTTCTTACATCCCTAAACATCAACTACACTAGCTCTCATTTAATTCAAGTCATTTGGGGATTTTCCTGTGTCACTAGTGACCTTTGCAAGCCCTTGCAGTGGCATAGGAAGTCTTCATATGCTTGAAAATGGAAATTTACCTCTGCAGTGAAGCAATCTCATGAAAGAAATGGAATCATTCATCTACCCTGGAAGTCTCTGGTAATATTGCTGTTAAGGAAGGTGGAGAAAGGCAATTCTGTGGAGTAACAATCTATTTCAGCTTTGTAGAGATTGTATGCACAAACGTTTACAGGGTCTGAGTAGTGAAAATTCATGCAACTAAGAGATTGTTGCATCAAATAATTGTTTTTTTTGGGGGGGGGGAGAAAGAGTGTGTATACCATAAATGAGCAGTATCAATGGTGAGGAATGTTTTCTGTCCAATGTAAGCAGGAAGCAAACAGATTTAAATTTACAAATGGAAAAGGAAACAATGAGGAAGTAAATTTCATCAAAATGAAAAGGATTCAGATGATATCTTTTCCTAGCATTGTATGCCAATAAATCATCCTGCTGCGCACCCAAAATATTAAGGCTGATAAAACTGTCCAGTTTTCAGAAAAAAATAGATATATTTTTGTTTGTGTTTGCTTTATGAAGATTTTTGAACTTTTTGTTAAGAACTTTCTAAGCACTTCTTTTTTAAAAAAGGAAACTAACATAACGATTCAGTCAACAGTCTTGCTATGGTGCCAACAGTTGTGTTGTGCATCTGTATCATTCTCAAGTTACATGTCATGACAGCCACCTTTGAAGATAAGTTAGCAGTCATGAGAGAGGAGGAGGGGGAAAGGAAATTATTAAGCCGAACCTCCTCTTCCTTCCCCACACTCCACAGCCTGCTGAATCAGAGACGAGTTTCCACCTTAGCCTCTTGCCTTACTCCCAATAAAGTAGGTAGACTAAATATATTTGAGGCTGCCAAGGAGGGAGGGATGGGTCTGCCAATTTGTTATTTTTCCAGTCTTAAATTCCACTCTTCACATTTCCACATCAATTTGCAATTTCTTAAAAAGTCCTTATATATATTTTTATTCAATTACTAGCTGTACCCTGCCACATGTTGCAGTGGCCCCTCCCCCCAATCAGTCGGCATATCCCTGTGACTGTTTTGATTCCCCTTCCTGTACCCCCTCCTCCCCCCACCCCTCGGTTCATCCCTGTGACCCCCACCATGTATCCCCCCAGTTCATCCCTGTGACTCCTGGCGGGGTCCGGTCTACCTCTGATGGGGTGGTGGGGTTGTCGGTGTGGTCTGGTCTGTTTGGTGGTAGGGGAGGAGGCGGGTATCCCGGCCTCCTTTGTGTAGGCAGTGGCGTCGGCATCGGGGTCTGACCTGTGGTCTGGCCTGGCCCCCGGATCTGGAGCGGGCTGGTCTCGGGGAGGGCTGAAGGCTGTCGTCAGGAGATCTGTGGGGTGGGCTGGTCTCAGGGTGGGTCTGTGGTGGTGGCGGATTGATCTCCCAGGGGTGTGGGGTGGTCTGGTCTCAGGGCAGCATGGTCCCTGTTGGCGGCAGCAGAAGGATCTCCAGGGTGCGCGTGAGTCCGGCTCGGCCTGTTCTCGGGGTGGACTGTTCTGTGGTGTCGGCAGGATCTTTGGGGTTGGGCGGAGATGGGGATTGGCCTGATCTCGGGGCATCCTGCTCCGTTATGTAGGTGTGATCTCCAGGGGGAAGGAGTCGGAGAGGTGGGTGGCCTCGGGTCGGCCTGGTATTTTTGTCGTGTGTGAGTTAGATGTCCACTGGAGGGCACAATTTTTTAAAACAAAATTCCAGGTTTTTTTTACCTGTCCTAGATGAGTTCTATCCAATGTAAGTGTATGGAAACACTCCCGTAGGGGAATGTGAGGTTGTGGCCAAATTTGAGAACGATCGGGTAAGCGGTTTCAGAGAACATTGTGCTTTAACAAACATGGACCATCTACATTTTTATATATATAGATTGCTTCCCATGCAACAACCATTTAAAAAATCAACAATGCAAACGTATAAAACAGTTTGAAATTCGACATAGATACAAATTGGGGGAAAAGAAAACCAATCAGCATTTTTTTTAAAAAAAATGCACATTTCTCCAAGCATACATATTTGTGTATGCACTTTGGCCTAATCTATTTTTTGAAAGCAACTTCCTCTAATATAATGTACTTTTGCATGCGATTTTCAGTAATATTTGCATTCGTATGCTCACTTTCCCCTAATATGTACAGTTTTAGACTAAGTTAGGCCCCATTGATTTCACATTTGGTGTTATTGAGTCTGGATCTAACCCGTTGGCTCTGCACTTGCTTCAAAACTGGAAGCAGAAGACGCTCACCAGGTGGTGGGCTGCATAGGACTAGCTGCCCAGTAGGTTGGTTGCTGTTGCTTACTGGGAGGGTGAAGGGCAAGGCAACAGGGAGGTCAGTGTGGTGCAAATGAACCAGCAGGGACACCACATTGGTGCCACTGGAGTGTTTGCACCATGCCAAACTCCCTGCCACCACCTTACCAATCCTCCCCATCTTTCCCAGTAAGCAGCAGTTACCCGCTGTCAGAGAATACTCTGAAGACGAGGATTGGGGAAAGCAGGGAGATCAGCTTCTAACAGAAGAGGAGGGGGACTATTCGCCCCCCCCCCCTTGTGTCCAGAAGCAGAGAAGCTACCCTGCTTTAAGATGTCAGCGAACAAAAGAGATGCAGGGGAAGAGGGACGTCCTGTTGGCGCCCTACTTGCTGCAGAAGTGGGGGGGGGAGGAGTCAGAGTGAGCAACTCGGAACCTTGCAGAGAGATGCTGATCTGTGTTTGCAACATGATACTGCAATAAAAAAGACTATGAATCTACCAGTTGCTCATTAATTCTTATTGGTGAGCTCCAGAAGAGAGAGGGGAACTCCCGTACTTGACATCTGCCTGCTGGGAAGCTAGCATAGTGGCTCTGCTAGGGTTGCCATACACCTGGGAATTCCTGGACATGTCCTCCTCTTTTTGGCAGGCATACATGCCCACCCGGGGGGGGGATTTAGAAGCAAATATCCTGGATTTGGGTTTTTAATTGTGTGTGGGTGTGTCCATGCACAGGAGGCTCTGGTTCAGGCTCTGGTGCTGGTGCCGGCGACTAGCTCTGTGGC
Organism: Zootoca vivipara; assembly: GCF_965207765.1. NCBI lineage: Eukaryota > Metazoa > Chordata > Lepidosauria > Squamata > Lacertidae > Zootoca > Zootoca vivipara. The sequence goes on along the minus strand of NC_142590.1, from coordinate 18,931,907 downwards.
CCAGACGTGGGCTTGGTAGTGGCGCCATGGCTATCAGGCGATTGCCCTAAGAAAGCTCAACAGCTTTTTGTGTCCAGAATTTTGCCTCTGGAAATATGGCAACCCTAGGCTGCTCCCTGTGAGTTGTAATGAACTGCTAATATGAGAAGCTAAAGCTGATAACTTTTCATAATAACTTCTGAAAGCTTTCCAAGGGGGGGGGGTACCTATTGATCTTGTCTCAGGCTCAGAGGTGTTTCTTTTTGGAGAACTGAGCTCTTATCACCCACCACAGGTTGTTGATTAAAGAGGCAAGGTGTGAGATTCCGACTTCTGAAGATAATTAAATGCCAAGATGCCATTCAAATGAGTGGACATAGTGGAAAGAAGCTTCAAAAAGAGTCACAACCCTCCCTAGCTTTGAGAGGCAGTTTTGCCATCATCACAGGAAAGCAGATGACGTCCCCCCAAGGTGCCAAATGCCATCAAAATTTAAACAAAGAGATGCCAGATTGTTCCGCATCCTGGCAGTCTTCCCTCCATCCATGAGAAATGGCTTCCCCCCCCACCCCCGCACTTCTAATTTTCAAATATGCCTCGTACTGCCTTTTATCTCTCCTCCCCTTTCAGTATCACAGGTTTAAGACGAGCCTGTCTTGATACGGAATAAAAACACGCACAAAGAAAACTTAAGTCATGCCAAAATTCTCAAGGTCAGTGAAAAATCCATTTCAAAGAGGTATTGCTGCAATTCTGTCACAGCATCCCTTCATTTGTTTTCAGGCCTAGGGATCGTGTGCCGCCGTCTACTCAATTGTAGGTAAAGGCCAGGGAAGAAGATTTCTCTTTCAGTATTTATTGCCTTTCCTTTATAATGATTGATTAGCTGGGGGTCCAAGAAACAGTGGACTTTTCACCTGCAGCGCTACTGAAAAAGCTAGCGACTTGCGCAGTCAATGGGATTACGCCAGCCCAGGTGATGCTAAAGGCTGTCAGGTGGAACATTCCATTTTGAACTAGACCTTTTGGAATTACCGTAAAGGGTTTACAGGCTGGCACCAGTTTAGGTTTAGCGTTTGGCAGTTCCTGGCTCGTTCTGTCCTGATGGCCACTCTTTTCTGGATGACTGCGTGGAAGCTGGCGGTTTTTAGTGAGCACTTCAATCAGAAGAGCAGCTGTCACTCAACACTTGTGGCTCTTCTAAAGACCAGCTGGATGGAGCACATTTGTTTTATGCCGCTGCGTGCTGTGGCCAGTGTGACAAATTCTCCTCGTCCCTTCCTTTGACCCACAATGAATATTCTGCTCTCTCCCTCTGCCATTCGCTTCTACTTCACATCTGGCCCGTGCGTCCTCATTTGTTCACTTAGTGTTGCCCTTCTTCTTTAGAAGAAATAAAAGTGCACATGTTGACACAGCTTCAAAACGAAACCTTTTAAAAAATAAATAAAACCCATGGGAAATGCGAGGACATCTCTGGAGCAGAAGGAATATGGAGGCTGAGGCTAGTTTGGTAGGATATATTGCAGGGTCTCAAGAACTGAGGATGAGGACCAAGAGTCCATCACACTAAGCAATAATGCTAAATGCACCTGTATCTTATATCTGATTATATATATATATATATATATATATATATATATATATATATATATATAACTGCATCTTTGGAAGTTGCTTTTTTAATATACATAATATAATCATAGAAATATAAGAATCTTCCTATATATATATATATATATATATATATATATATATATATATTTAAAGGTTTGGATCCAAACAGTCATACACAGAAGAGACCCAATGAAATCAGTTGGACTTAGTTGGGAATAAATTAATTCCCACTGATTTCAAATAGGTCTATTCTAAGTCTGAATTTAATCTTACAATGAAGAAATCTTTCTTTGTTCCATAAATGGGGGAAGGGGTTCCCTCCCTAGGGGCTGTTAGTTTAAACAAGTGAGGAAGTGGAAAACCCCATGCATGGATCAGGGCCTGCTCCAGGTCTGAGGGAATCCTCTGATGGTCCTCCTTGTGGGCTCCAGCAGTCTTAGCTGGCGGCAGCAGTTAGTAGCCAGCGTTACAACCAGTGCAACATTTTACATTTCCAAGAATGCGTCAAATATAGTGGCGTTCTGGGGGAATTTAACATGATCGTTCGAACATGGAGGGAAGCAGGTGGGCCTCCACAGAGTGGCAGGCTATATTGGGATCTTAGGGCACCAGCCGCTGCCAAAGGATGCTAAGTGTTCTTGCTAACTCTGCATGGAATTTTTAAGAGGTGATGAATGTATCATCCAATTTGATGGTGTCCTTCTCTCTCTCTCCTGCCAAAGCCTTCCGTGTCTCATCTCCCTGATGAGGAACTCTGGGGAACTCTGAACTTGTTTATTGGGCTCTTTCCCTTGCAGTCATCCAGACTTTTAGCTGTTTATCCCCTACCTGATTCTTGTGAATCTGACCATCCATACCCTGCTTTTCTCAATCCTGAGTGTGCCCTTGAAATTGCACCCTTATGCAACTTGGGCTATGCTTCCATGGCAGCAAGTCTCCACTTCAATGGAAGAGGACGCCATAATTGTGCAAAGGGGTACATATGGGTACTGCTCTTCCTCTCCTTGCAGAAGTGAGAGGGGCAACTCACCTGTGTGAGAGTGTTGTGAAAGCATCACAGATGCCGGCAAACACTGAAGCGGGAGTGCTTGTGTGGATGAGAGAAGGGTGAACCACAGGTGAAAAGGGAACTACAATTCCAAGGGTCTTAGATCAAAGTTTTATGCATTTCAATTTTAGAGCATTTTTTTAATTGTTCTTATTGAACCTGATCTTTGTAATCTGCAGCCTCTGCTGATCTGCTTTTTTCATTTTGTCTTCAGCTAGTTTCCAGTGTTTTCATACCAAGCCAGAGAATTTAGAATGAGGAACATCCACTGTTCCGCAGCCTCTCTCATGGACTCGTTTACGTTAAACAACAGCGGTGCCCATTGTGCGAGAAGTCGATATTATAAAGATGAAGCACTTTGATAAAATAATTATCAGGAAACCATAACAAAGGTGGTGTCGCTTTCAGTTACAAAGTTTCTTCAGGCAATGCAAACATAGGCAGAAGGGTATTAGTTATTTATGAAGATTTTGTAAAAGCAAAACCAAAGTTAGGGAACGATGATTGCAGCTGGCATCTAGAAAGCAGCAACAGAGAGAAATACCTTTTCTTTCTTTCTTTCTTTCTTTCTTTCTTTCTTTCTTTCTTTCTTTCTTTCTTTCTTTCTTTCTTTCCTCAGCATTTGGAGAAGGCAGCCATTATGAAAACAGAGATTGTTAAATTGGGCCATCATGTGTGTGTGGAAAGTAATGGAAGCATACACACGACTTTAGTTTCCCTAACCCAGCAAAACTGACCTAGAATTATATCAGCTTCAGATCCACAAAAGGCAAAGTGTTATACATACCTGCCCTTTGCTGTGCAACCTTAGAAGGGGCATGGCTGTTTGGCCGGGTAGGGGGATGTTGTCACAAAGTGTTCATGCACTGCCAAATTTACTACTACTGTGTCCCTGGAAAAGACACTCATTCGTTTTCCTTTCCTTTCCTTTTTACTTTTTAAAAATTCATTCTCAGAATCCCTAAACTTCCCTCTACCCCTCCATGGTTTCTCGAGATATTCTTTTCAAACCGCATCATATCATATTCTCCATATTTTCTTAAATCTCAATTTTTATCATAATTCTCGCTTCATTGTAAATGTTTTTAAAATCCTGCCAATGTTTTCAATTCTTTACAGTGTTCTTTCAAGTAACTTAAAAAAGTTCCCCATTCTTTATTAAGTTTACAGTCCTCTTGATCTCTGTCTGGGAATTACTGCCCCAGTCATTTTTGCCATTTTGGCATAGTCCATCATCTTTATTAGACATTCTTCTTTTGTAGGTAAGTTGTTCCATCTTTGGGCAAGTAGCATCCGTGCAGCTGTTGTAGCATACATAAATAGTCTCTTCTGATCCTTAAGGTATTTCTGGACCTAAAATTCCTAGTAAGAAAGCTTCAGGGTTGTTTTTTTACAAAAGTTATTTTAAACATTTTTTTCAACTCATTATAAATCATTTCCCAATATGCTTTTTTTGCACTTCCACCACATGTGGTAAAATGTGCCTTCCTTCTCCTTACCCTTCCAACATGTATCTGTTACAGTTCTATACATTTTCGCTTGTTTAGTAGGATTTAGGTACCAGCGACACTCATTTGTTTTTCATGCTCAGTTTCAGTGGTGTGCAGCCGGTAGACTAGGCAGACTAGGCCAGTACCCTAAATGTTCCCTTGGCATCTTCTTTCCTAAGTCTGGGAAGCTCTGCCAGGCTTGGAGGGGGGGGGAGGCACAATGCTCACATCAACTCCCCCCCTCCAATCTCCCTTGCAAGCTGGCGCCTCTAGTCCTATTTCCCTATGAAAGATTTCACTGCATGCCACTGCCCAGTTTTATCCCGATGAGATTATCCCAGCGTTGGGGAAACCACGACGGTCAATAACAGTCCATCCATCTCCTATCTTACCCTCTGCATGGTAGATCCCTTGTTTTCTACATCATCTCAACATGGATTACAACTCCCTCAGAATCAAACTATATATTACCAAGATTAAATAACTCATTTTTGTCTTACAGGTAGAACAAAGATAAAGATATACGGTGCAGCACATCGTTCTTAATTAACTCAGCCTGGATAATTAGGAATCTTTTGTCACAAGCCTGTTAATAAATTGTAGTTTGACAGCTTTAAGAGAGTGTAGCTTCATTACCACCAGGCAAGATGCAAATAGTTGGCTGGTCTGCATACTCGAAGGAGATGGATAATACATATTGACGAAGGCAACAACAATATAACCCATGTACAAATTTTTGTGAGCAACTTTCATCTACTTCCCCAGCAGGCTAAAAAGTGAGCAGATTCTAATGTGGAACGTTAGTTATCACAAAAGCCTAGTCTGATGATGGAAATGCTGAAATATTGATCTTCATGATAAGATGTTTCTTATACAGCTTCCCCCTAATGTGACATATTGATAGTAAATGTTCAAAGAGCCGATCTATTAAAAACATCTACCTTCATAAGTAGCTCTCAATTAACATTCATTCTGTAGTCTTCAGTACAGTATTGTTCTCCAGGGTTTCCTTAGTATGAAGATGCAGTTGTTATACAAAAACAACACTAACAAATGGTTGTGATAAATCCATCAACCAGAATTCCTATGGGGCTGGTAGGATGAGTAGATCTACCCTTGTGAATTGCTCTGCATTGTTCTTTGGTGTGTGTCTGCTAGAGGGCTGCATATTTACAAGGCTATAAATACAGCGGGTGGGATAATTCTTTCAGCAGCTGGGAAACTGCCATTAGACTTACAAACTTTTGGCAAGAAAGCTGCTACAGGCCTTCAAAAATACTGCTCTCTTGATTTGAATGTTGGGTGTAAAAAAAAAAAAAAGCCAAGAAAGGGGTAAAATCACGGCAGGAAAACGCACGGAATGAACCTGATGTGGAATAAAATCCATTTGGAACATGAAATTGACTTCATTTCTGGATAAATAAAGCATAGCTGCTTGGATGGCCCATCCTTATTCTTGTCCCACGAGCAGGCATAACTCATTGTACAGAACACTTGTGTGTCAACACTGAATGGATCCTGCTCTGGTTCTAAACAATGCTTGAAGTTTGAGCTGCGTCTGATCTGCTGCCTTTTTACGTCTAAAGGTTTCATATTGGATTCCTCCTTGGTATTTGCAATTGCTTGGTTTTAGGCCGAATTATGTTTTGCATGTTTACACTGGAAAGCACTTTGCAATGACTATGCAATGAAGGGCAGTCTATAAATCTGGCGAACAAACAAACACTGCTGGGGTCTTTTGTACTTAAGAATTTCCACTTCCAGAGAACTTTAACTCAATATTTATTAGCTTTGACCTTTTTCAGTATATTATAATTCTATTATCTTTCGGGTATAAGCCAGCAAAAATAGATTAAGTAAAAAGATCACAGATCAGTCGATGTGACAGTGAGTAATACATTCTACGATGTACTCCATACTAAATATTGGAGTTGTGAGGTATCTACCTCTGCTCAAATACAGCCATTGATTACACATTACGTGGAAGATCTGTGACTGGATTGATTGATGCTTTCTTTCTTTTTCTTTTAATGAAATGCAGTGATGGAGGGCTTCCCCCGCTTTTTTAAAGAAGCTCTTGGTATGTGTGCGGGAGAGAAAGAGAAAGTGAGGGACACTGGCGGAGGAATGGGGGGCGGGGGAGCACATCGCCCCGGCACCATCGGGGGGGTACCAATGCGGCTGCCTCCCCAGACGTGCGCCATGCACCCCCACCGCCCCGGGCGCCACGCCCTCACGCCCCATGCCACGCCCCTGCAGGTGGCACCCTACGCCCATGGGACACATACCACACCCCCACAGGTGGCATGCCACGCCCCTGGGACATGTGCCAGCCATACACCCACCTGCTCTCTGCCCCCGGTGCCGGAGCATGCAGCTTCGCCATTGGTGAGGGACACCCTTTCCCACCATGCCAATTTCAAAATCACTTCCCAAACTGATGTTGTAACTATGAGCCTTCAGAGCTTAGCTGCAGGCTAACTGGATTGCCTGAGTTTAGTCTACACATGAGGAGCAGGTTCCTCCTACTCCCAATGAGTTCTTGTTCTTCAGATAGACATTTCATCACCAGGTGGTTCAGTGGACCTGCACTGCTGCTCCCTCAGACTCAGCTGTTTCTCTGTCTCTACTTAAAATTTCATACAGAAGCCATCTGTGTCTTGTGAAGGAGATTGGGGGTGTCATGGCCCCCGAATGCTCTAAATCCCCCTGTTCTGTCTTACTGTCCTCCTTTGAAGATGGTCCCTCCAGCAGGGGCATCACAGTTACAGTATCTTAAGGGGTATCTAAGCCAGCAGAGCTTGGAACAGTTTGACCCGCCATCTTGATTCAAAATGGTGTCCCATAGTTTCCAAACACAGACCAAAACCAAATCTGGTCATGAGATAGCCAGAGATGAGAGACTTCTGGTCTTCCAGCAGCTGATGGAGTAAAATTCCAAACATCCCTGACCACCAGCCTTTTCAAAAAGAGTGAATTGCCTTTTCAAGGTTGGAGCTGACCTATTTGGTTGAGCATTGAATTGTCATTGCATGGTTCCTTTTGGGGCCAACCAGAAGAAGATTCATGAAACAGAGACTGAAATCCAAGTTATCTCATTGTCAGCATCAAGCTGTGGTCTAAACCACTGAGCCTCTTGGGCTTGCCGATCACAAGGTTGGCAGTTCGAATCTCTGCAACAGGGTGAGCTCCCATTGCTCTGTCCCAGCTCCTGCCAACCTAGCAGTTCGAAAGCATGCCAGTGCAAGTAGATAAATAGGTACCACTGCAGCGGGAAGGTAAACGGCGTTTCCGTGCGCTCTGGTTTCTGTCACGGTGTTCTGTTGCACCAGAAGCGGTTTAGTCATGCTGGCCACATGACCCAGAAAGCTGTCTATGGACAAATGCTGGCTCCCTCAGCCTGGAAGTGAGATGAGTGCTGCAGCCATATTCACCTTTGACTGGGGTCCTTTACCTTTTACCTTATACACATAGAGAGTTATTCTCTTGGACTCATTGCAGGAATATTTGGAGTGTTTGGATTTGAGATGAGGAGCTGTGTTTGTCATTATTATTTTGGCATTGTAAATATCATTTAAGACACTAAATATCAGAAGTTGTTGAATTTTTGTACATTACTGTTAATGATTTTTTTGTAAACCACATACAGAGTTCTTTAGTTTGCGGAGTACAACTCCCATCATCCCTGACCATTGGTCATGCTAGCAGGTTCTGATGAGTGCCGAAGTCTAGCAATATCTAGGCATTAATTCAGGTAGGATTGCGTGCTTGATAAGTAATTGCTAAGGCATTAACTTATCATATTTCCTGGCAGAAGAATGGCACTCACAAATAGTTGAAAAATACAAAAAGTGGGAGTCCTGTATCTTATTGAACACGGATTGCAGTATTATTATTCCTGGATGGAAGGACAAAGGGCATTTATCTGTCGAGCAAAAAATGAAGATATATATTCAGATTACATAACATTTTATCCCATTCAGCTAAGGGTTGTCACATTTGAGGTGAAGGTCAAATCTCTTTCTCTCTGATGTATTCTATAATGCTGAGGATAATAAGATGGAAAATTCTACCTGTCATATGTGGTGAAGCTCTGACTCAAAAGTACTTGGCACAAAGCAAATCTTCACCTTCGCTAGGCGGAACAGTTCCTTTCTAATATATAAAAAGAACATTTTTTAAGACTATTGACTGACATCTCTGGAAATGTTCTTTGTTTATCCATGAACAGGACGCCAAATTTATGCAAACTTTATTCAGGTAGAAATCAAATGGGTGGTCTTGTCTGGATGTTTTACAGCAGGCATGTCAAACCTGCGGCCCTCCAGATGTTTTGGCCTACAACTCCCATGATCCCTAGCTAGCAGGACCAGTGGTTGGGGAAGATGGGAATTGTAGTCCAAAACATCTGGAGGGCCGCAGGTTTGACATGCCTGTTTTACAGTATCCTTCGAAAGGAAACCTTTCCACATTTTGCCAGGCATCACATCTCTTTTTTCGTCACTGACAATTAAGGGTTGGGCTTCATGTCATGACAGATCACGTAACAGATCTGTGCAGGAGGCAGAGTTTAAATCACACACTCATCAGCTGATGGGCAATGTCTTCAAGGCTCCCAGATCAGCTGTGTGACAGAGTCCACCGTGGGGAAATCGATTGGGCAACCAGTCCCTGCAGAAAGCAGCTTTGCCAGCCCTGTGCTCAGCATTTCGGAAGCACCGAGCATAGGGCTTGCACAGCATTTTATACAATGCTTCCGGAACATTGGGAAGCACTGTGGAAGGGACTTTGACTGGTGGATGAGGTGCCTGTCAATCACTAGGTGCAATAATGATACCAGCTGATTGACAGTGATTGAGGACAGATATGGATCTGGCCCGCCATTCCAAATTTTTTCCTATTATACAAATACAATTGCAGTGCTATCAGGGAAGGAGCAGAGAACAAGGGTAATGTTTGGGGATCCTGGGAAAGCAGTTTCCACCTTTCCAAGTTTCAGATCATACAAATGTGTTTGGTTATAACACAGTTTCTTTTTCTTTTCTTTTTAATCACAGAAATGCTGGGAAATATGCAGTTGTTTTTTCCAACTATTTTTTAAAGTAAAAATTTAAATCAGAATAATAGTTTTTTTTATTTACAAAAAGAACTTTTTTAAAAAACTCAAAACACATATTTATCTAACTCTACACGAACTTATTTGACCTAGGCTTTATTGGTTAATATTACCAGATTTTGCATTCCTGGTATAACAGTGCGGAAATCAGGTGTCAAAATCACTGCAGTTTAGAAAGGTTTTGTCTTCCATATTGATTCAAAATGGTATCCAATGGCAGGTGAACATAGTCCAAAAACCTGCTTCTTATCTCAGGAATTACAATACAGAATTGGGTTACGGCATCTTAACAGGTGTCCAAATCAATGCTGCTTTGACAGATTTGGCCCACCACCTTGATTCAAAATGGTGCGTGATGCTATCCAGACATGGACCAAAACCTACTCCTCAATCTCAGGAACCACCATGCCAGATTTGGTTAAGATCTCTTAAGAGGCGTAACGCATAGATAACTCATAGACAACTTTCCAATAAGACATAACTATTGGCGCAATATCCGATGAAAAGATTCCAATTTACTCCAAAGATATCCTAACTCTGTGTTGTTGCTGCTTTCAGTTAAATTTGCCCTCCATCAGGCGAACCTTCCTTCCACTATAGCACTATGCCCATGAACAAACTAAACTGCTACACCCGCAATATGCTACACCCGCAATATGCCCCTTTATAGCCATTCTGTCATCAAACAGTCTACAATGCCACAAATCTGTGAAAAGCTGGGTACAATGTGCATAATATACCTAGTCTTACTCTGATGCAAGTAACCTTGAATTGGGACATGGGACATTATTCCAGGGTGGTGGTGCAGAAGAAAGGAGATTTTAAAGATGTCCAGGCGTAGCTGCAGGAATTTGGGATTATGCCCTGGCTGTTTGATGTTCGAATCGGAAAGCAACTTCTGCAGTATATAGCATAATAGCCCACGAAAAGACAGGCGCAGGATGGATACTACTTCTGTGGCTGTAATCAGTTCCTGCTGCAATCACTGAGTGGCAGAGGGCCTTGTCAGGCGCTAATGAGAGAGACAGAAGGTGCTAAAATTGAACACGAAGGCTTCTCGGCCTATTAGTATCTCCGCCAAGTGAACAACTTTACTGCCGAAGCTTTTAAGGGGCCGATGTAGTTAAATGGCTCTGTCACATAATCCTAGTCTTGAGAGCCCCAGCAGAGGAGTCATTGGCTGTGAAAATTTCAGACACATTCCTTGCTGTTTTAGAGTCGCTTCTCGCTTGAAAATTTTGTTCCTTTGTGTGTGTGTATGTGTGCGTGCGCTGCATGAATATGCATATCAATCACCAATTTCCTCAGTAAAATGCACAGGGTTGGAATCTATAGGACTACATGTGGTGTTCCATGCATGGATCATTAACAGTGATAGAAATCACCCCAAATAATTAACACAAGGCAGATGACCTCAGCACCCATCTTTCATTTTACCACTGCTTGCTTTTGTCCCCTTCTCCCCCCCCCCAAAAAAAAACACACACACACTCCTGAATGTTAGGGGAGAGATTTTTTGAAACAGCTTGTCCCCTTTGCAACAATAATCTTGATTGCATCCTGAGTATTCATTTAAACTCCTTTCCATCGTATCATTTGCTCACTTGTGATTACTCATCCTAGTGAGCAACATTTGGATACAAAAGCAGGATACCAATTTTTGATATATATATTTTTAAAATTCTAATGTCCTCATGCTATTTGTCTTGCGGTAGGAACCTAAAACAAACCGAGGCGAATCCAGATGAATGCTCCATCTTGTCCAGCACTCTGTCAATCACATGCATCTGAGAAGCCTTACAAGCAGAGCCTGAAAGGAGTTGCCCGCCCTCTTTCTTTGGATGTGGTAAGGAAAGTTGGAAAATCCATTTTTCTTGGCTACTGGTAGAGCCATCACCCATATATTTGTCTAAGCACTTGTTAAAGCTATCAAAGCTGGGCAAATGTTGACTGACAGTTTTGTGTGGTAAGTGAATTATGCCTGACGTGAAATGGTACTTTGTTTTGTCCGTTCTCCCAATCAGTTTCATTAGGTAATTCTGAGTTTGGGTATTAGTCTGGCACAGGAATAGGGAGCTTGTGGCCCTACAGATGTTGTTGGAACTCTCATCAGCCCCAGTCATCATGGCCAGTGGCCAGGGGTTATGGGAGATGTTGTTGAATGTGATGGGAGATGTCGAAGTATGCATACATGGTGAGTCCCTGCAGACATGTATAACACAGGGTCTCCCATACAACTCTTGGCAGTTTGAGAATCAGGAGGACTTTTTCAATAACAGCTCATGAGAAGGCGATCTCTTGTATTACATTTTAAAATGCACGTTCTGAAAATATGTGCCCAAAGTTATGGAATGTCCAAAATAATCAGAAAGCTGTTTATGGGTTAAGGAAGAAAATTAATATACAGATGCCCCCAACAACAAAAAACATTTATCTGTTTCTTTCTCCTCTGCCTGATTTAGGTTAAGTACCTGGCTACATATTGTAAAGCCTCAATTTGAACTATCCTGATTGAAGGGAGCTGATTTAGTAAATATGAGATATGACACAATGTAATAAAACAAAAGATCTTCTGGCTGTTAGAAAGGAAGAGGGTTTTTTTGGGGGGGGCATTATTTCTGATTCTCAATAAATGTAGGAGTCTGGAATGCATCCTATTGCATTAACTCATCAGAGCCAAACTAGCTTTAAAAATAGACAGGTTTTGCAGAAGATCCAGATTGAAAGGTTAATTGTTTTCAGCTGAGCCATTTCAGCTTCTGTTGCCTGTGGTTCTTATGAATATTGACACTGCCTTCTATCGACTCAACGCAGTACTTTCTATTTATGACTGACAGTGACTCTCTGAGGTCTTGGGCTGAGGTCTTCCACATCCCTATTATTCAAGTTTTAACAAGGATTGGATCCCAGATCTTCTGTAAGCAGAACACGTATTCTTAAACTGAACTAGGGGTCTTCCTCTCCCCCTTCTGTGATGGAAAGCCAGAGGATTTAAGCCCTGGGAGGAAAAAGCCTTCTAGTCTGGGATACAAAGGAAAAATCCATTTTCAGGGAGCTATTTTTAAAAAATAATAATAAAAAAATCAATTTTGGCAGCAGCAGATGCACTAGCCATCTGTACAGCTTTCAAGGCAGTTCTTTTAGAGGTTGTAGCTCCAAAGTCTCTACAACCCATCAACTCAGAAGGCTGGTTCTAACCTGAGGGATTTTTCTGCCCAATTGGTACCCACCTGCACAAGGGAAAACAAATAGTCTTGCCGCGCCAATCAGCTTCCAATTCTTGCTTGTATCTGTCCTCCTTCCACACATACTGCAGGGCAGCTGGCTCAGAGAGGCTGGATTTTGACCTGCAGTTTGAAGCGGCTCCAACTGATCCATTCAACCTTTGCAGAGCTAGACCCTAAGATGCGTCAAGCACCCTGATCACAAGGGCTGCTTGGATTATACACAAAGACTGGTGCTCGTTGGGGTTGGTAGGGTGGAATGCAGGCAGGGTGGCACCAAAACCAATGTCCGTCAAAACGAATTAATGCTAGATTCATCTCCATCCTTCTTCCTGTTAAGTTTGACAGGAACTGCCACCACCCTCTGCACTGGTAGTAAGCAGGCAGGAAAATGGGGGAAGACTGAGGTTGGTGGGGCAGTGCCACCTTATTCAGCAACCTCCACTGGCAGGTGTGCAATAGATTGCACAACTACCATATATTCCAGTGTATAAGACGACACTTGAACCCCAGAAAATCATTTCAAAAGTCGTGGATCGTCTTATACGCCGGGTACTATGAGTCACAGCTGCTCTATGGTGCTCTGGGCGCGCAGGAGGACCCGCTGGACCTCACTGCCTCCACTGCCCGTGTAAGCGGCAGCCGTGCAGGGAGAAGGGCTTTCCTCCCTCCTCCCTGCTCCCTGCACGGAAAGAAAGTGGCAGCTTTCTTTCCGTGCAGGGAGGAGGGAGGCACAACAGTCACGACTCACGGATCCTGGGAGGGGCGACGCGAGGGGCTCCATTGGTTAAAATTACCATATTGAAGGGAGACTGAGGAACTGAGCAGGAGTCCTAGAGGGGATAGGAAATGAAATCCGCGGACAGGTCCTCCAGCGCACAAGCCCCACCCTCCCAAGGTCTTTCCTGTTGTCTCTCTGCTCTGCAAGTGCTGACTCGGCAGCTCCTTCTGGGTGGGCGGAAGGAGTAACTCAGCCCTCTGGAAGAGGGGTAGTCTTATACGGCGAGTATATACCAAACTCTATATTTTAACTGGAAAAGTTGGGGGTCATCTTATACGCCCAATCATTTTATACGCCGGAATATACGGTAGTTCATTGTGCATCCAAGAGAGATTTGGATTTGGGTTTAGGCACATAAGATGGATATTCAGAAAGTTCCCCCCTGCCACAACAGAAGTGGCTCACTGGGTTGAGGACGAATTACTATGACAGTGTTTCCCAAGCTTGGGTCTCCAAGGCTGTTTTTGGACTACAACTCCAATGATCCCTTTCACTGAAGTAATTAATGAGAAGACTTAAGAGTCATCTAGTGCAGCAGATGCCTCCAGGAACGTCTCAGGAATGGCACAGAGGCTGTAGCCCTCCCATCCTTTTGGCATCGCCTGCCCAACAATGATATCCAGTGACATTTAACCACTGGACATGTTGACTCCATGCTACCATTATGACTAACAGCCAGTCTGGCTGAGCCTCCGTACAAGTATCCCTCCAGTTTCTTGAACAGCATCTCATCATGCCACAGCTCACTACTGAAATGGAAGGGACTTTCAGAAGCACCTTGTGGAACAGCACGGGAGATACTGTTCAAACGGAAGAGGTCAAAAGCTGCAGTGGGCATGTTTGAAGTCTTCACTTTAGTGTCTACAGTTAAGTAGCTCTTTGGCAAAGGAAAAAAGGCTTCCTTAGTAGTCGAGACTCTGCTTCTGGGAAAGGAACTTTTGAGGAAGGAACAGGAGCTAGCCTGAGCTACCTGTCGTACCATTACTTCCCTAAGAACCAAACAGTGAAAGGTTCACTGCATCCAATACGGTAGCATTACACAGCACTCATGCCTGTAAAAACCTAATTTGACTCTTGGGTAATCACTCAGACTAACTCAGTCAAATTTATTTTATTGCCGTATGTTTAGTGTGGGGACACGATGTGGGCATCACATTTGGCCTAGAATAGACCAATAATATTGGCTTCCCAATAATATTTAAAAAACAAGAAACAGACACTCAGAATTCCCTAGAAGCAGAAACAGCAGATAAGAGAAGGAAGATTTAGCTAAATAGGCTGGGGGAGATGTTTATGAAGCCCATGGCCTCTCTTGCTTCATTTCCACAAGTGTAACTCTAAGATATTTGGAACACTGGTAATCTGCTTACATTCTGAAGTGTAGGTAGGAAATAATTAGTTGCCTCCGTTTTATCTATTTATTTTGGAACCTGCATCACTACAAATTCATTAAAGTTGTAAACCTATGATATTAACGATGTGATTAGTACTCACATTGTGTGTGGTTTTTCTTTTTTAAAAGAATAATAAATCCCAGGCACGTTAGGGTGGGGCAGTTTTATTATCAGAGTGGAAATGGGAGGGGAGGTTTCACTGCTGTTAATTACATCATATAGTCAGTTAGTGCAATTAGAGCAGCAGCTGCTGCTTTCACTGTTTCTCAGTTTGTTGCTTCTGGCCTCCGTTTTTGAGTTTCATTCCTCTTCACTGGCTGAAAACCGACCTCTGCTTCTTTTCTTGGGCCACACCCACATCAGACATCCAAGGTACTGTGATGGAACATTCTCCCTAGTGCTGTGGTGAATACAACCCAATGTCCTTGTTCAGATGTTCCAATAAACACAGGTATGAGTTGTCATAGAATAGTAGAGTTGGAAGGGACCCCGAGCATCATCTAGCCCAAACCCCTGCAATGCAGGAATATGCAACTGTCCAATACAGGACTCTAACCTGAAACCCTGGTACTTTCAGCACCACGCTCTAATCAACTGAGCTATCTACTTGTGTTTGTGTGAAAGAGTGCACATTTGTTGATTTGCACAGTTCAACTATCATGTACGTAGGTAGAAAGGGATGCAGGTGGTGCTGTAGTCTAAACCACTGAGCCTCTTGGGCTTGCTGATCAGGTGGTCGGCGGTTCGAATCCCCACGATGGGTGAGCTCGGTCTCAGCTCTTACCAATCTAGCAGTTCGAAAGCACGCCAGTGCAAGTAAATAAATAGGTACCACTGCAGTGGGAAGGTAAACGGCGTTTCCGTGCGCTCTGGTTTCTGTCATGGTGTTCCGTTGTGTCAGAAGTGGTTTAGTCATGCTGGCCACATGACCCGGAAAGCTGTCTGTGGACAAACACTGGCTCCCTCGGCCTGAAAAGCGAGATGAGCTCCACACCCCATAGTCGCCTTTGACTGGACTTAACTGTCCAGGGGTCTTTTACCTTTTTTTTTTTTACCTTTTACACAGGTAACCTCAGATGGTACCCTCATTAATTGTCACTTTTGGATCACTGGATGAGTGTGCAGCTCAACTGCTTGGGTACACAGATGGTTTGTTCACTTGCAGAATGCATTGTGTGCTGGAAAAGGGGAGCCTTTTCTCGGTGCAGCGATAAAACACAAGCCAAAGGGTGGGTGGCAGAGAATGAGGTGAAACTGATGCATGTGGGAGAATGGGGTGGGTGGATGTTTTCACAACTTCTCTGCAAGCCAGCTATGAAAGAGTAAAGAAGAAAAGAGTAAAATTAAAACAGGATAAAATATATTTGAATTTTGTATTTATTGTGAAGTTCAGCTTCTGTACTTTGGCACCAGCAATTTCCCCTTTAACAGTTATCTTAATGAATATATGCATTTTCATTTACCCTTTTCCATAATGTCTGAATTTTTTTTTTAACACAAATTCTGTGTTTGGAGAACTGTCTCACAAAATTGGTTGAAGTACAAATTTGGAAGGATAACTGCAGGCTCAACTATATAGCTGCAAATACAATATTTTAAGCATGTTTTAAGTGCATTATACAAACATGACAGTAGATGGCGATGGTGAGCTTATGGCAAATTCAAGATTTTTTATAAAAA
Source organism: Zootoca vivipara (assembly GCF_965207765.1). NCBI lineage: Eukaryota > Metazoa > Chordata > Lepidosauria > Squamata > Lacertidae > Zootoca > Zootoca vivipara. The sequence continues at coordinate 18,915,578 of NC_142590.1, read as the reverse complement.
CCTTTTTTTAAAAAAAGCATTTTCGCAGCATATTAAAAAATGTGTTTAGATTCCACCTGCATCTCAGTTTGCGGACCAGTTTAGCATCATAGAATCATAGTTTGGGGAGGGAACATAAGTGCCGTCTAGTCCACCCCCTGCAATGCAGGAATCTTTTGCCCAAAGTAGGGCTTGAACCCACCACCCTGAGATTAGCCATCTTACGCTCTACTGACTGAGAAGTGCAAATTAGGTAGGTTTGCTATAAAAAACGAATATGATGATGATGAAGAAGAAACTGAACTGTGTTCCTGTGCTAGCACTAACCAATTTCTGATTCATAGCTTCTGAGTCAATGTTTTTGTTGCTGCTGCTGCTGCTGTTTAAAAGAAACAAAACTAATCAAAGCTGTTAGTAAGGCTTGAGAAGCTGCCTCGGAAAAACAAAACATCACATTAGCTTCTTCTGTACAGTGAATGCAAGGCTCAGCATCCCACCCCCACCCCCACCCCATTCTAACAAGCAGCTGCCTCTTGACATCTCGACAACACACTCAGAATGGCTACAACATGTGCTAATGATGGAGAACTGTGGCAAACTCACAAACTAATTATTGTAACAGATTTTGGAATTCCCCACGAGGGCCTCTTCACACATCAATCTCCCATTGCCCCTCCCTGGACATATTCTGCTTCCCTTTAAAAGTGATTGTGGGAGATGGCGGTGATGTGGTTCCTGTTGCTCTGCTGGTTGCCTGGACCATTTCCTCCTCCTGCCTGAGGAATCATGTAGGGCACTAACCCAGCCAGCAGGCAGTCCCTTAGCTCCCTGGTAGAGCCTTTGTTCTGCATGGAAAAGATCCCCATCTTCAGGCAGGGCTGGGAATGCCCCTTATCTGAAGCCCTGGAGAAATGCTGCGAGCCAGTGTGTACAATACTAGATGGCCTAATATGGTCTGACTCGTTATAAAGCAGCTTCCTGGGCTCCTAGTTGAGATGAGGGTAGACAAAGGGAGACAAAAAGATGGAGACAGAGTAGCAAAGGAAGTTTGTAATGGCTGATGTTTTATTGTATTTTAAATATTTTGTTGGGAGCTGCCCAACGTGGCTGGGGCAACCTGGTGAAATGGGTGACATGTAAATTGTTGTTGTTGAAATAACAGAAGATGTTTCCTGGAACACTCTGAAAAAATGTTATCTTAATGGGAGGATGAAATTCCACAATGAAAGAAACAACAAAATCTAAGTACCCAAGTAGCTCAGTCAGTACAGCATGAGACTCATAATCTCAGGTTCATGGGTTTGAGCCCACCTTGGGTAAAAGATTCCTGCATTGCAGGGGTTTGGGCTAAATGACCCTCATGGTCCCCTTCAGCTCTACAATTCTATGATTCTGTAACCCAGGGGTTCCCAACAAAATTTTCTCGAGGACCCCTCATCGAGCCGCTATTGTGACAAGGACCCCCATTAATTCCTAATCCTAAAATTAAAAAGTGAGAGCCAAATTAAGAGTCTTTTTATATTTTATATTTATACGTTTTTTACAGTTACAACAGAGTACTCCATCAGTATACAGTTAGTTTTAATTTTCAGTTCTTAATGAGATGAGTTAAATCTGTCCTTTGAGTCCATTATTTCTGAAATATTAGGTTCCAAATTTGAAACTTTCACTCTGAAATCCGACCACATGTCGAGCCGATTACTATACAGTGGTACCTCAGTTTATGAACACAATTGGTTCCGGAAGTCTGTTCATAAACCGAAGCGTTCATAAACTGAAGCGAACTTTCACATTGAAAGTAATGGAAAGTGGATTAATCTGTTCCAGACGGTCCGCGGAGTACTTAAACTGAAGTGTTCATAAACTGAAGCAAACTTTCCCATTGAAAGTAATGGAAAGCAGATTAATCTGTTCCAGACGGGTCCACGGAGTACTCAACCTGAAGCGTACTTAACCCGAAGCATGGGTGTAATTGGTTCCGGAAGTCTGTTCATAAACTGAAGCGTTCATAAACTGAAGCGAACTTTCCCATTGAAAGTAATGGAAAGTGAATTAATCCGTTCCAGATGGGTCCACTGCGTTCGTAAACTGAAAATTCGTATTCCGAGGTGTTCATAAACCGAGGTTCCACTGTATTTGTTTTTCATGAAACACATGGAAGAAAATGCTTGCTCACACCGATATGTGGTTGCAAATGGAAGGATCTTTTTCATTGCCTTATCTCCAAGTTTCTTGTAGTCCTTGCGGCATACAGCAGAACTACTGCCTCTATCTAATTCTAGTTTTGCGCTAGACTCTGCTCATGCAGGAAGCGGCCAAAACAAAAGGTCTGTTATCATACGAAATATATTTAATATATTTTTTATTCTAATAGGATCTTGAGGACCCCTCTGGCATAGCTCGCGGACCCCTGGGGGTCCCCGGACCACCTGTTGGGAACCACTGCTGTAACCTGTTTGGCATTCCTTACCTATGACTTTCAGCGGCAGGAGTTTCCAAATTGCAGTACTAGGCCCCATTCTTGGTACTGGAGCACTAGGGAATATGGAAGGAAGAAATAAATATCACTTTTTCATTTAGCTAACAGCATCTCTGTGCATGTCCCTTTAAAGAGTCCAAGATAAGGCTACCAGATTTTTTGAATAAATCTGGGAACACTTTTCAACTTCAATGGATTTTGTATGGGGACTGATTTGTAAATCCGGGGACTGTCCCCAGGAAATGGGGACACCTGGTAACCTTAACAATGGTCCTGCCCCAAAGAGCTTAAACAAATTGGCCCCCCCCTTGCAGCATCATAGAGCTACGGTCTTTGAAAAGCATTATATCTGCCCCACTTCTCCTTTGTCATAAAGCTTCATCTGAGATGAGGGTCTGGCAACCTGGAAATGTAAGGCGTTTCCTCACTGTCTTTATTCATTACAGTATTATTATTCAGAGGTTATCTTCAATGCACAAGGCGACAAAGTAGCTAAGGCATGCTACATAAAGAAGACCAAGGCTACAACTACTTCCCAGTTAACTAAGGGAGGAATCATACCCAGAGAAAATATGGGATATTTACAATGCAGTCAAACCAACAATGCATGTTTGCTAGACAGGCACACGATAGGAGCTGAAGCTCATAGACTTTCCCCAAAAACTGGCTAGAGAGGACTCTGAGAGCCACTCCTGCTGTGCCCTGACAGGGAGTGTATAGCCATTTATAATTTCCTCACCTGGCCCAGGCACCTGCTCTTTGCTCTTTCACCTCATTTCAGTAATGCAGAACATCTGCTAAGCCTGAGCCACAGACTCCTTTTTAAGCTAGTCTAAAGTATGCCTTTGTAACCGGATTGCCATTTTAAGCCTGCCTGAACAAAACTGCTGTTGTCTGTTGCTTCTGCTTCAACAAGAAATTCTGAGTGAGTAAATGTCATTTTGACCTTTTACAAGACTGTTTGTAGGGAGGGGAGGGAGAAAGGGGGGGCAGGGGTATCTAGTCTACTTTAAAGCAAATCCTGGATTGCTAAAACTAGCCTATCTAAACTTCCTTTTTAAGCTGCAAAGGGATTACACTCTGCTGAACTCACAAACGTGAGAAAGGAAGGAAGGATAATATCTAATAAATTCATCATCTCCTAGCATCTGCTCCTACAGAGTGGACATACCAGGTATGTCTCTTAAAGAGACAGGCCACACAAACTACAACCAGGACTATGGATGCCCACACATACCTGCAAAATGACAAGTGGTTTTCAGGCATTTGCCCAACCACAATGATGTCCAAACTGGGGCCAGGGAAACAGTACCCTTGTCATGTGATTAAGTTTGCTTTTTAAACGAACCCTTTTCTATTATTGTTCAGCATACGGTGTAAAAATTGCATTTGAATGTTTGTGAGTGCATGTAAGGTGTGCCCTCTTAAGTCCCTAAAATGTGCAGCATTGACTGCTGTCCTCATGGTGACATTTCCACACCCAAAGTTAATCCTTGGAGAGCTAAATGCGCATGACCACAAAAACACAGGACTGCCCAGAATGTTTCTCTTCCTTTCCACAGACATCAGACTCACTGGGGAAACACTTGTCCAAAGGCTTTTTTTTTTTAGCCTCTGGGGTCAATTCCTAGTAAGATCTATGGGGCTTAGTCTCTTGGATGTGTGCCTCCGATCTAGAGGCGTTGAAAGGAAGAGAGAGTGAGACGTTGCATGTGTCTTCTGTTTAACTAACAGGAATTTGGGATGCAGCGGGAACCTCTTTAAAATTAGTGCACACAGGAATGCATGGATGCCAATTGGATTCAATTTATCCCGACTTAATTTGAATGAACGCGATGGGTCTTTTGACACAAGCTGTACTGACTAATTGTTGCCTGTTTGGGTGCACTAAATCAGCCGGCGTAGCAATCAGGAGAAGGGAGCCAGATGTTTGGAGTTTCTTTGATTGCCCACAGCCTTAAGGTTGGGAAGAAGATGTGTTCTGCTGATTGACTTTATTAGCATCTGTCAAGGCACTGTGCGCATCCGAGACACAACTGTCAAAATAAGCAGCCTGGCGCGTATTCTGCCCCTCATGCTCAGTTTCCCATAAGATGGAGCGAAGTGGAGGAAGCGCAACAGCATAAGCTGAGATTCCCAGAGAACACTGAAACCCCGTGCTGTTCTGAGCACCTGCGGAGGGGAAAGAATATCTATTTATTTACACCCAATGGTTCTCTTAGCTAGTGATTTGTAAGAACACACACAGCACCAAGTCCACTCATCCAGAAAACCAAATGGCTTTGTTTTCCATTGTTATTGCACATTGATAATGGATTTCCCTGTTGGAGGGGTTGTACTGGCACAGAAAATGTGAGGGTCAGAAAAATAAACCGCCAGTAATCCACGGCCTCTCAGGCTTGTCCTTTTTCACACACACCAATACGGGGAACTGGGATGATAATACTGACCTTCCCTGCAGGATTGCGGTAAGGCAGTGTTTCCTAAACCTGGGTCTCCAGCTGCTTCTGGACTACAATTCCCATCATCCCTGACCACTGGTCCTGCTAGCTAGGGATGATGGGAGTTGTAGTCCAAAAACAGCCTTGGAGACCCAAGTTTGGGAAACCCCTGCTGTAAGGTTTGCCAGGACAATGCACAGTGACAGTGACAGTCTAGTAAAGTCTCAGCTTGGAAGACACAAACATTTTCTCCAGTGTGTATGTATATAAGCACACAGAGATATCATGGTACAAGTGCTTAGATGCAGCGCCTTTGCAGGGAGAAATCTTGCTCATTGATCCTAGATGAGTGACTATGTGGTTGTTCTTGCTCCCAAGTAAGTGTGTGCAGAGTTACAGCCTTAATAGTAGCCAGCCCCATTAAGGAGTGAGGTTCAGTTGCATATCACAGTTCTGTTTGTTAAGCATACTTGATTTAACTCACACAGAAATGAAAAATGTATATGTATTAATGAAGGTTTAAAATGGAAAATGGCTAAACGTGTGTTGCTAACATTGGGGTTTTCCCACAGCAGCTTTTCTAAGAGACTCTGAGCTCTTGTTGATGATTAGCTAATTGTTGTTCTCTGGTATCTAACATGTGACCTTAGATCATGTGATGAAGGTATGGAGTTGCAAATCTCCATTTTCAAAGGGAGTTAGTTGCCTTTAGTCCCTTTTTTCTCCCAAACTCCATGGAGTGAGGATGTAAAGGAAGCTCTCCTGAAGGGAGAGTGAGCAGCCTGGAGGCTGTGGAGAGAAAGATGCCTTTGCTTATAGGTTTATTTCTTATTTTCTAAGATGATGAGCCTGTTCTGGACAGCACAAGACATTGCATGGATATTTTTGGATGTATCATTTGATGTTTCTGTTTTGAAGAGTTCTGCTTGTAAAAATTGAATAATAATTTCATGGGTCTGGACAATGCTTTGTTTCCAAAAGGAGTCAGTTCTTTTACTTCCATTCACTTCAAACTGCACAATATTAATATCTGCAAGAGTGTGGTGGGAGCAACTTTTGCGAGTTCATCAGATGAAACTGCTATAACATGTGAAAGCCCACAATCATTGGACAATCAATGATCAGTGCAATTGGCTTTACTCACATGGCTCATTTTGTTTACCAACAGCATAATCCTGACCAAGTTTACCCAGAAGTAAGTCCTATTGAATTCAACAGGGCATTTAAGCAAGACTAGGATTGTTTTGAGGATATATAACCTGCTTTTCAATACAGCAGGGTTTCTCAGAGAGAGAATATGTTCTCCTTCGGTGTATACACATATGCACATATATTAAATGTGCTTGAGGAGTTCAATTTTTCCAGATTCCAGCTTGAACTGGTCTGATCCACACCTCCCAGATGCAGCTCAAAGCTCAGCTATTTATTATGTTTTGCCCTCCTCTGCATGCTGCAAGCAGTTCCCAGCTCAAGGAATGTCTCAAGCTGTGTTTTAAAACTCATACTTTCAAAAATACATTTTGTAAATGCACATTTTGAAAGGAAAATATGTTCAAAATACTATTCAGAAATTGGATGAAGCACTCTGTAGTGAAACTGTGGCAGAGGAGAATACAAATGAAATTGGTAGCATTCTATCACCTGGTCTAGACACAGCTGCAGAGATGGTTCTCTCCTGCTTCATAGCCAATTAGCTCAGATACAATTTATCTAGCAAACCCTAATGAGTGCACAGGCTCATGTGCAGTCCTTTAGATGTCCTGGTCCCTGGCTGTTCAGGGATTGAAAGGCAAATATCAACACTTGGAATTGGGCCCAGAAACAGACTAGAAACCAGCGAGGCTATAGCAAGTAAGGTTATACATGCTTTCAAAACCTAGCTCCCATCAGAACTCCCAGCTGCCAGATTTTGAAGAAGCATTGTCTGTGACAGCCGCTCAATTGTGGAACTGCCTCCCTGCACCTTCATTTTACAGCTCTTGGTAAATGCCGAAGATGCACCCCTATACCCTGGCTTTTGACACCTACGCCGTAAATTTTCACTGCCCACCTTATTTCTGTGGTTGCCAGTTGTTTCAAACTGATTCTAATGTGTTTTAATTCATTCTGAGTCCTTAGCGTGAAGGCTGAGTAAATGGTGAGGATGTTGCTAGGTGCAGCTTGTTGGTTGTGGGATTATCGCCATTCATTCGATATTGTTCTTAAACCGGCATAGGCAAACTCGGCCCTGTTTTGGGACTACAACTCCCATCATCCCTAGCTAACAGGACCAGTGGTCAGAGATGGTGGGAATTGTAGTCTCAAAAACCTCTGGAGGGCCAAGTTTGCCTATGCCTGTTCTTAAGCTACCAGAATAAGTACCGGTATGCTTAATTTTATGGTTGAAAATATGGCACTTCACATCTGCTAACACTAGAATCATAGAATCGTAGAGTTGGAAGAGACCACAAGGGCCATCCAGTCCAACCCCCTGCCGAGCAGGAAACACCATCAAAGCATTCTTGACATGTGCCTGTCAAGCCTCTGCTTAAAGACCTCCAAAGAAGGAGACTCCACCACACTCCTTGGCAGCAAATTCCACTGCCGAACAGCTCTTACTGTCACTACACATTTCTTAATTCAGCATTATCATTTCTCAACGCTAATTCTGCTCCTTTTTTCAACAAACGGAACTTTAGCTTTTTGTGGTAGTGAAGAAAGTCCACACAAGCTGCATATCACCCCAAATTAAGCTCGCAACTAGGGATGAACGGTTGTGGCAGCTGATGTCACCCTCATTTTCACTTGGGAGATGGAATTGTTACGTACAAAATGTGGCATATATTAGCGGGGTCATGTTCTGTCGTTTCTGTTCTTGTAATAGGCGGCAGTTCCTTGTCATGTTGTTTGTAAAGCGATTTCTAGAAGCAAAATGTATTGCGTCTCTGTGTTGTTCGAGTTGGGGGATCGTTAGTTCCTCCTACAATTTCATTAGCACTTAGCCAAATAAAAAGTTGACTCTTATTTTCGGGAAAGCCATTGACTGCTTTCATGGCAAAACAACCTACAATGACGGAAATGCAAAGAGAATAAGAACCATTAAATGTAATAGTGTGGCTCCCCTCCCTCCCTCCCTCTGGCTAATGTAGCTCCTGCTCTTCTCTTCTTACACTGTTTAGCAACTCCAATGTCGAAAAGATAAATTTAACTTGACAGCGCAAGATAATGGGGGAAGGATTCTGGAAACATTACTATGGGTGATGAGCTGTAACATCAATTAATTTGGGAATTAAGTTTACTGAACTAAACTTCTACCATACAATATTATGTATACCTCCAATCTTCAGGGGAAGCTGTTTGGAGATGAAGATTAACTGGAAGTAGTTCCACCATAAAATAGTTTGCATGTTTATATGAGAGATAGAGAGAGAGAGAGAGAGAGAGAGAGAGAGAGAGAGAGAGAGAGAGGTACTATAAGGGATCAGAAGTAAATGAAAAGCTTCCTCTCACCAACCAGGGTTTTAAACCAGAGTGGGAATGAAGGTACTAGTAGGATGCCCCACAGGCATCTGTTTGGTGACTGTGAGAACAAGGTGTTTGGCTAGATGGGCCATTGGCCTGATCCAGCAAGTTTTTATTAGGTTTCCAATCTGTCTACAAAATCCCAGTCAGCTCTGTATAATCTAAATTGGGGCTTCCCAAGCTTAGGTTGCCAGCTGTTTTGGGACTACAATTCCCATAATCTCTGACCACTGGTCCTGCTAGCTAGGGATGATGGGAGTTGTAGTCTAAAAACAACTGGAGACCCAAGCTTGGGAAGCCCCGATTTAAATGGTGGGTGGGGAAAAATGTAAAACCATTTAGTACAGAATCTAAACTTACCAAACCCATCAACGGAGAAAAAGGAGGTAGAATGAAAATAAGATGTTTCTTAGAGTTGTTGTTTTCCAAAAACATCTGGAAGGTAGCAGGAACAGCGAAGATTGACCGAAGAGATCCTGCAACAGGGCCTTCTTAGTGGTGGGTTTGTAACTGCGGATTTATATCTCTGTTGACGTTCCTTTGGCCCCTTCAGTTCTGGCATACAGGAAGGCCTTAAAAGCTTACCGTTTGCCATTTCTTAAGCGTTTGGCTGATCTAATTCAGTCTTGCTTACATGTTTATTTTTCCGTATCCCTTCAGTGTTTCATACTCTACCTCAGGCATCCCCAAACTGCGGCCCTCCAGATGTTTTGGAATGAATAAATAAATAAATAACCTTTTAAAAAATCACACTGACGCTGCATACACACTGTACCTTTCAAAGCACATTTGAAATACATCTATCCCCTAAATAATTCTGGGCACTGTAGTTTATCTATCCCAGAGTTACAATTGCCAGCAACCCTTAACAAACTACAGTTCCCAGGGTACTTTGAAGGGGAAATGTGTTTCAAATGTGCTTTTAAAGTACAGTGTGTACGCAGCCCCAAAATATGGACAAAATCAGGACTGTAATTAACTAGGAATGATTATCTGATACCCAGGATAACACATGCAGGGAACATCAAAACATACGCGAATCCACAAAGTAGAATATATTCATGACTTTAGAGTTAAATGTATCATTTCTTCCACAATTGCCATTGTGTTTCGCTTGAGTAACATGCCTGGAAGTCTCCTGTGGATCCCCCAATTTGTCTTTAGCCACCATCAAACTGTTCACAGGTCATTATGTGACTAATTGGTCTTGCATATGTTTCATTCAACTTCCAGCACAGTTTTCAAAGGTGTGATTTTGCCTTCATCTTATTTTCCATAGTAGCTAAATCTAACCTGCTCATTAAATTTAATGAGCAATCACACCAGCTAGCTGCTGTTTTCTCACCGAGACCTTTGCGACGCGGACGCCAGAAAGATTACGCAGAGCATAAAAACAGGGCACATGCGCAAACGTACAAGCACATTTAATCCTCTGAAATGCTGGGAAATTATTTAATCAAGGCCAAGCTATGTCTGGCAGTTTAATCCTCCCTTTGTCAATCCTCTGTAAATATTCTGGGGAAGGAACAGGAAGCACGGATGTGTGATGCTTCCTGTTTCTTGCCATCTTCATCCATCTCTCCCTACCAGAGAGAGAGAGAGAGAGAGAGAGAGAGAGAGAGAGAGAGAGAGAGAGAGAGAGATGCATGTACCACACATACATGGAGCCTGGAGACACTGGCTAAGCAGGTACGCAGAAACATCCTGCCGGGAACATTAAGGGGACTAGGCTCGTCCCACTAGCCCATGGACCACACGCCACTGCTTGCTGCCCATTGTGCAATAGAGATGTGTGGATCTGCAACTTTGGATTTTTCTCAATTTCTCATTTTTTGCAATCTTAAGTTACAATCTCCAGATTTCTGCATCAGTTCATTTAAAAAATTAAAAGTCCTCACAAAAAATTGCCATCACTTTAGTTTGTATTTCTCCTCAGACACATTTTTGCAAACGCATTTCCCTAATATAATGCACTATATGTTCTTTTTGCTAATGTATGGGTTTGAAGTACACTCTCCTTTAGCATACACATCTTTTGTACACTTTTTTTAAAATAAAAGAACTCCTTTGTAAAATGGAAGGATTTAGAAGGCTTAAACCAGGGGTCCCCAAACTAAGGCCCGGGGGCCGGATGCGGCCCAATCGCCTTCTAAATCCAGCCCGTGAACGGTCATGTAAAATCAGCCTGTTTTTACATGAGTAGAATGTGTCCCTTGTATTTAAAATGCATCTCTGGGTTATTTGTGGCGCCTGCCTGGTGTTTTTACATGAGTAGAATTTGTGCTTTTATTTAAAATGCATCTCTGGGTTATTTGTGGGGCCTGCCTGGTGTTTTTACATGAGTAGAATGTGTGCTTTTATTTAAAATGTATCTCTGGGTTATTTGTGGGGCATAGGAATTCGTTCATATTTTTTTTCCAAAATATAGTCCGGCCCCCCACAAGGTCTGAGGGACAGTGGACCGGCCCCCTGCTGAAAAAGTTTGCTGACCCCTGGCTTAAACCAATCTGGCTGGGCTCAAACGGTCAATCTTCTATGTAGATGTCATCTACTGTGACCAAAAAGGGAGAAGTTAAAGGATGTTTAGATTCCCCAATTCCTGCCAACCTAGCAGTTCGAAAGCACGTCAAAATGCAAGTAGATAAATAGGAACCGCTACAGCAGGAAGGTAAATGGCGTTTCCATGTGCTGCTCTGGTTTGCCAGAAGCGGCTTTGTGATGCTGGCCACATGACCTGGAAGCTATAGGCCGGCTCCCTCGGCCAATAATGCGAGATGAGCGCGCAACCCCAGAGTCGGTCACGACTGGACCTATTGGTCAGGGGTCCCTTTTACTAGATTCCCCAATATATTGAATGGGGGACACAGAGCTTTATTTTATATGTAATGGCTCACAAAATGAGACATAGATTAAAGTGGAGAGAAAACGGTATGGAGCAGATCAGAATTTTTTTAAACTACACAAGCACAAAGACAAGGTAAATCTTGGGGCCTGAGCACCCCTGAGGTTTTTAGACTCAGTCATATTCCATATAATGTAATTGGGAGTGCAGCAGGATCCAAATTTTGGAATTGGGCTCAGGAGAAATAAAGCTGTTTTCCCATTTATTTGGAAGATAGCTCCTTTTCCCAAGCCCAATTCCCAATCAAGCCATGGGGTGGCATTTTGCAGTTACTAGATGAAGTACTGTATTTGTATTTCATGTTGGTTTGATTGAATCAGGTTTCCCCGCAAAATGCAATTGCTCATAGTAAACAATGAGCGGGCAATTCTAAGTGTAATTTTTCATGAGCTCTTAGATGCTTGCGATAGAGGCAGGTTTGGGATGTGAGGGGATTACATGGAAGAAAAGCAATACAGTAATATAATAGCAAATTGTCGTTTTTTTTTTTTAAATAAAGCTTTATTGGTTTCAAAAGTAAACAAACAATTAAAAAAAAGCAATGTACATCAACAATATGTTGTCGTGTGGTTATTCTTTTCCCCACCCCACCCCTCCCGACTCCCCCCCCTCCCTGGCCCTCCTCCCTCATGACTTCCCAACCTGTACCGGGCTCCTCCCTGAAAAACCATATAGGATATTACACACTACCGATCATGTTACACGAAATTATCAATCACATATAAATATAAACCCTTTACAATTTACAGTTATGTTTATACCTATGATAGAACCCTTTAAAGATCTGAGATCAGGTTTGGGTTCTCCACTTTATCTTTTATATAATTGGTAAATGGTTTCCATATTTTTATGATTGCCTCTGAATCCGTTCCCTTGAGTTCTTCATATCTTATCGCTAATCTACAATATTGTAATACCTTGATTTGCCAGTCCTCTCTGCTGGGAATTGCCGAGGTTTTCCAATTTTTTGCAACTAGAAGCCTAGCGGCTGCTACTGCATAACTTACACCTGACGCCACTAAAACTATCAAAAATTTATCCGGGGGTCAGTAATCTATGCTGGAGGTGTAAAAAGGAAATTGGCTCATATATCCATATATGGTGGAATTGCAACATAATTAAGGGATTCTGGGAAATGTTATACAAAGAATTAAAAAAAATACTGAAATATCCCATCAAGAAAAATCCGGAAATGTTCCTTTTGGGAATGCTACCGGAGGATGTTAAATCTGAAGATAGGTGTATAATAAGCAAATTGTCGTTTTTTAATGAATATGAGCACAGTAAGATGGAATGCCTGCAGCAACCAGTATTTCCTTTTAGAAATCTTTACCAAAATAAATGCAGAAAGGGGTATTGAAATATGAAAATAAATAGGAAAGCGCATTTTGAATCACACACATACAAATGTACTTAGGCCTTCCTGGTGTGTGAGTCTGTGAATTCCTTTCAGCAACACCGAAGCAATGCTGAACCACACTTTCAGATGAACTGTCTTTGAGAAATCTAATCTAACAAGAATGAGGCTTCTGAAGCTGTAGCAGGATGGGGTTGCGAAGCCTCCTGTAGCTCAGTAATTGGTATCTTATCAGGGTAAGTTTCAGAGAATGTACTATTCACTCTGAATGTTCCCATTCTGTGGGGCAGCTCAATCTGAAGAGGTTGAGAAGGAAAGGCTGAAGGCATTGGACCATTGCACCATCAATTTTTTATAGTGTTTGTTTGTTTTTGGAAATGCTATAAAAGGCATTTCCTGTTGTTGTTGTTTAGTTGCTAAGTCGTGTCCGACTCTTCGTGACCCCATGGACCAGAGCACGCCAGGCACTCCTGTCTTCCACTGCCTCCCGCAGTTTGGCCAAACTCATGTTCGTAGCTTCGAGGACACTGTCCAACCATCTCGTCCTCTGTCGCCCCCTTCTCCTAGTGCCCTCAATCTTTCCCAACATCAGGGTCTTTTCCAAGGATTCTTCTCTTCTCATGAGGTGGCCAAAGTATTGGAGCCTCAGCTTCACAATCTGTCCTTCCAGTGAGCACTCAGGGCTGATTTCCTTAAGAATGGATAGAATGGGTAGTTTTGATCTTCTTGCAGTCCATGGGACTCTCAGGAGTCTCCTCCAGCACCATAATTCAAAAGCATCAATTCTTCGGTGATCAGCCTTCTTTATGGTCCAGCTCTCATTTCCATACATCACTAGTCCATCTCCAGTACTCGAAGCAATTTCCCTCTGAATAGCAGGAGCTGGTGATCATGAGTGGAGAAGGCTATCCTGCTCACAGTCTGTTTATGGCATTCCCATAGGCACCGAGGGAACAGAATTCTGGAATAGGCTGGCCTTTGCCTTATCTGGAAAGGCACTTATTAGGTTCAGGCCATGGGAATAAAAGTGTATCATCACATCCGGCTTGCCTGTGATCAGACTACTGGTCTGGCATCAGAGCGACAAGCAGTGGGACGGGGGGAGGGGCACCAATTCATCCCCATGCCCAACATTTAAGACCGTTGCATCATTTTGCCCAATGGCAGGGTCAGCCCTGGTCAAGGGCCCTCAGACCCATGTCCTCTTGTATGCCTCTGGAGTCAGGTTGGGCAACGGGTCCACTGGTATGTGATTGTGGATGTCACATGGGGACCATAATTAGTTAGCTTAATGTGGGGAGGAAATGAATATACAAATTGGTCTGTATAACATAATCAGGAAAGCTGTGCTGTGGTTATTAAGGCCTTATTTAAAGCCGTCTCTCTCTCTCTCTTTGAAAATCTGTATTTGTGTTCAGGAGGACTCTTGTCTAATTTAGTGGTTTCTGGATAATTTCCTTTGGGCATTTCACATGCAACATAGAAAACGGAGCTGGTGATAAAGATTCAATCACTCATGTTCACATGCTATCAAGCTGCAACTAGGGTTATGTACCACAGGACTTTTGTGGGTGCGTAAATAAAATACATGCACCCTAATTCACACTCTTTTGCACTAATCTGCCATCTGTTTAGGACACTCCTGGGATCATTTTATTTTTGTATGGATGAGGCATGTGGTGATTCCTCTGTTGAGCTATCTGAGACTGATGGTGCACTCTTATGGAGTCCTAGGAGTCAGTCTCACTGAATTCAATGAGTCTACTCTCCGGAAACTGTGCCTAGGAATACAGCCCTACTGTTGGCAAGGATTATTTGAAAGAACTTTCTATTTCTAGGCAATTTTGCACCTGGAGGAAGCAACCTTCTTTCTTTAAATTGGCAGTCAATTTACCTTCGATGCCCTGGTCCCTCCCCCACTGAGATGGTAATACCTTAGCTTCCTCTCTCAGTGACAGCTCTGCTTTCACTGTTATTTAAGGACCCAGGCTGGCTGCCTTCTGCAGGAAGCATCAATTTGATGACTCCTGGGTGCTCCAATATCCAGAGTGAGGGGCATCATTTGAGAAAAATCCGGATCATTTCCCTTTGCCACATTTAATTGACGAAACGGAAGGCTAGTATTTGAGAACCAATGGAAACTTTTCTTTATTAGAAAGGGGTGGGGAATACTGGAAAAGTAATTAAGCTCACTCTCCCCTAAAGTAAGCAGGAGGCAGAATGATGATAAATGTTCTACCCAGCCTTGTGTTTACAGTATACTTAGGCAAATGATTAATTTCTCATTTTTGTGTTATCTGACATCGGCATCGGCACAGATGTTTTTGTTTTAAATTCACGAAGAAGCTGGAATGATTATCCTCCCCTTGCTTGGTGCTATGGAGAAAATACAAGATGAGCCTGAGCTATACCCCCCCCAACCACCAGGGAGTGCAATGTCTGGCAATCAGAATCTTTTTTTAAAAGCAGCTAAGTCAATATATAAATGGGGACACTGCATGAAATATAAACCAAGCTGTCCAAAGCTTGACATTAGTCCAGGCACCCCCAAACTTCGGCCCTCCAGATGTTTTGGACTACAATTCCCATCATCCCTGACCACTGGTCCTGTTAGCTAGGGAACATGGGAGTTGTAGGCCAAAACACCTGGAGGGCCGCAGTTTGGGGATGCCTGCATTAGTCAGTATCAATCACTTATGCAGAATGTGATAGAAGCTGCAATGCTGAATCTCTCTCTTGAATTCAGTGCCTCTGAATTAAATTGGACTCCTGATTAGACTTGGTTAGGATTGTGGCTAATGTAATTCCTACTGGACTCAATAGGCCTGGCTGTTTAAAAGGATTGTTTAGGATCCTGTACATGTACGTAATCCAGTGCTACATAATCCCCTCCCCAATAGGCCACTTGAAATAGCTGAGGGTCTTGACAGACCACTTAATGATTTTTCTGCCTGATTAAGCCATTGTAATGTGCTAGACGCTGTATGATTTTTTTTAAAAAATGATATTTTTATTGCTTCCTTTATTTCTCCTGTTGTGCTTTATTGTACTACAAATTGAATCCAAGCGGAAAGTGTTCTTCAGACATGTGATACACCACCTTATTGAGGACAACAGTTTGGGAATGCCTGGCATAGTGTTTGTGTGTAGGATTGTACTGAAAACTAAAATGAATGATTAAAATGAATGGAAATCGAGGCTGTTGTTTAATATGACTGCTACTATTGCAGCTACTTACCGGTATATTCATGAAATAGGAATATAAGAAGCTGCTAATACTAGGTCAGACTATCGATCCCCTAAACCCTGAATTCTCTATTCTGACTGCTAGTGGTCTCGGGCAAAGAGGGGTCTTTGACACCATCTGCTTCCTGGTTATTACTTTAAAATGGAGATTCCAGGGATTGATCCTGGGACCTTCTGTGTGCAACGAAGCATGTGCTCTATCACTGAGCTATTTTCCCAGAAGAATGTGGTTTCTGCCCAGTTTAGGCACTGGTTAAAGGATGGGTGGGGGAAGCAGCCCTTGGATTACATTGGGAATCCCTCCCCCCAAAAAAATCTGTTTTGCAAGGAGATAAATTTGGGGAGTCCCTCATCCAATCCAAGGGAGATTCTTTCTTGTGGATGACTTTGCATTTCTTCTCACACTCTCAGAATACTTTTATCAAGGACCCCTATAATCACCAATCGGAACTAGCCATGCTTTGTGATTTTGTGGGAGGTGGTTTGAACTTAACCATAATTATCCTAAGGCATCCGTGTTGAATTCCAGGCTGTGGTGACAACTGTGTGTCAAAACCAAGCGTAGTTTCCAGCAGGACTTCTGATCTTGACAGAACCTTGGACAGCTCCATGTGAAGCTGATAACTCACATGCAAGCCCAAGAAGCTTATACCTACCTGTTTTCAGCAGGATAGACCTCTAGATAGATTCTTAATTAGGGCTGTGGCTCAGTCTGAGTGGCTAGCCCCACCTGAACTTGGATAAATCTCTTGTAGTTCATAGCCTTGCTCAATTTAGTAACTGTTTGCTTGGACATCATTGGTGAGGACTTTGGTGTGGATCAACAGGAGTCAGTGGCTGCCCTTCCAGGCCCTTGGCTGTTAGTGCTCTCACAGGAACCCTGGCACCCCGCCAAGATGTTTGAGATAGGTGACAGCAAGATGGACTTCTGAGATTCACAATACACTGTGGTTTCTTAAGGAGATAGATAATTGAGGGTTGGTGTTCAGGGACAGCTCCATCGCTCACTACATTGCCTCCTCAGAGCTCATGGGCTTAGCCCCTAAAGGTGAGGAGTCCAGTCCTAGGTCCAAGAGAGCCCCAGGTCACAAATTCCTAGATGCTTTCCAGATACAATGCTAATAAAACTATACTTGAGATTCCCTGAGTATCATGTTAAACAATGAGCTATTTATTAATATAAGACACCACTGAGCTTCAATATTGAAGCTACTGGGCTTCAATATTGGGGCAAGTCCATTTAAATCATACTCAGGGTTAACATAATGTGATTTACTTGGATTCACCCCATTCTTGTCCCGTCCCCCCTCCTATTTATATTGGAATCTTTTGCTGTTTGCAGTCATAATCATTACCATTCTGTAATTCACAGAAAAAGTTACCTCGAGCCTCTTGAGTTTTTAATAGTGTGTTCTGCAGTTGACGTTCTGTGGTTTGTTTAAATTTGTAAAGCTTTGTAATTCTAATCTCTCTGTGTTTGCTACTATCTAAGTTTAATGAACTGTAACCAGACTCCAAACTGGGGTATTGTTTAATCCTTAAAATATTGGTCTCAGCTGGGGTTTACCATTTCAGAGCAATAAATGCAAATTAGAATATTGCACATATATTCCAAACATTGAGTACAATATCCCCATGTTTACAGGGTCTGCTTTGATTCTAGAAGGGAACAGAAACATATACATAAAAGAGCAGAGGTAGTCCCCATATACAGGATGATCTGTATACAATTCAAAGCCGTTAGACTGAAGCCAATCTTGTAACCTAGTGATATGTACATATCTACTTTGGTTTCAAATGGGAAACCACACATGTCAATCAGAAATATAAACACAGAACCTCAGCCTTGGGTTCAGCTTTGGCAGTCACCATATCATCTGGACCAAATCATCGTTACCCAGCGAGGAGCTCTATTGTCAATATGGAGCTCCCTCACCCCAAAAGATCACCGCACCCACTTTAGTGGAAATAACATTCAATGTTGCTTAAGGGATGTGTGTTTGGAGATGCTATCCTCAGGGATGGTTCAGGGATTCAGTCTCTGAAATTCCCAATGCAAAATGTCCTATTCTCTATCTGTTGGATGAATCTGCAGATCAGTCCATGGCTGTTTTGTTCTTCTCTGAATCTTCTGACCAGCTCAGGAGTGCAAGCCAATGTTCCCAGGGCAGTGGGGTCATTCCAGGAGCCATAGAATAAATTGGACACCCCTCTCCAATACTGGAAACAGCATTCTCATATTGGAGAGGGAGATCCAATATTTGATTCCCCCCTCTTAACTACTAACCTCCAAAATCTTGGCTCAGCAGGTGTTTGGCATGGGCAGATCTCCAGAGGAGGAGTGATCCCCTGATATGCCCCCAAAACGAAATCTCTCTGCTTCCACCCATTTTGTCCTACTATTTTTAAGTGGAAGACTAAATGTTTTGGGGTGGGTGGGTGGGAGGAAGAAACCCAGCCTAGAAGTGGATGGAAATATGTGTAATTTTTTTCTTAGAACCTCCCATTCGGCCATCTTGAACCTGACAAAGATTTGGATATCATGGGTTGAACCATCTTCAGATTCTGCACCTGCCCCCATAATAAGACTGCAGCCTAAATGTGTCCAAATCTGTGTTTTGGTAACACCCCCCCCCAAGTTGCAGATTTATGTGGAAATGAAGGCTAGTAGGCAAGTAATGCATCCCAACAGCCCAAGGAATTTCTGCTTGGGTAAAATAGCTTTCCCCTCTCTTCTCCCCACCTGTGTACCACTCCTGAGGTCCCCAAATCTTCTCTGGAAGCTTGAGAGGACTTCTTAAAAAAAAGATTGCGGAGATGGTGTGGGGAGAGAGGTAGGAAGGCCTGTTGCCCAAGCAGAAATGCTCGTAATGATGGAACCCTGACTTCTTGCTACTTTGCTATAAGTAAAGGAGCTATGGGTAAAAGTGTGAAATAAATCCATCTGTTCCTACCCTTCTCCCCCACTGCAGTAAATCCAGAATTATCCTTTCAGAAGAACATCAGGCACACATTGCAGTGCGCAGGGTTCTGAATTGGAGAAAGTGAGTTAATAATAAAATATATAAGGTGATATAAAAATAACATTAATGATTTTTCTTCTGCTACACAGCTGAAAATGCTTCTCTGCCGCCTCTAATTATTGTGGAAATCTTAATTCCAGCCATTGTGAAAAGGTTAAGGATTAAGCTCCATCTGACTCTGTAAAAGTCAATTTAATTTTGACACAGTATTTCATAAAGTCAGGAATTCTCAATAAGAATTAACAATTCCACTTTTAAGCCTTTAAAAAAAAAACACCAAACTAGTATCTCTTTTTGGCAAGTGAAACAGTTCTGCTGACACTTTCAGGTTTAGTCAATACAATTTTGTTTTCCAGACTCTGACCAAAAGCTATGTTAGCAACCAAGCTTGCTGAAATTTAATGATGACCACCCTTATCACGGACAAAATCAATTACTTGTTTTTTTTTAAAAAAAAATCAGTTGATTATCATCATGACCAATAATATTGCTTAATTGATTTGTCTAGGTTTTAAACAGAGAAAAAGTATCATACTAATATAGGTGTGTGGATGGAGAACACAGTCATCTGCCCCCCAAAATGGTGAGGATGTGTGTATGTGCCATTTAGTTCAGTCTTTGCCAACCTGGTGCCTTCCATATTTTTGGACTACAACTCCCATCATTCCTGGCTATTGCCCATGCTGGCTGGGGCTGTTGTCCAAAACATCTAGAGCAGGCATCCCCAAACTGCAGCCCTCCAGATGTTTTGGCCTACAACTCCCATGTTCCCTAGCTAACAGGACCAGTGGTTGGGGAAGATGGGAATTGTAGTCCAAGACATCTGGAGGGCCGAAGTTTGAGGGTGCTTGATCTAGGGGGCTCCAGGTTGGTGAAGGCTGGTCTAATCTCCACAGCATTTTGACCAGACTATCTCAACAACTTTTTTCATCTAGGGAGCTTCCCCCTCGACTGTGGAATGAATGTAAAGTAGAGGTTGGATGGCCACCTGTCACGGATTTTTTTAGTTTAGATTCCTACATTGCAGGGGGTTAGACTAGATAACCGCCATGGTTCCTTTCCAACTCTATGATTATATGATTTTAAGTAATCTAGGTTTATCATGGGCAGAATGTGTAGCTCTTGTACTTGCAGTAAGTGTGCTGGTAGGTATCATAATGAAACTGCCTCACTGAAAATTGAGGGTTGTAGCCAACAAAGCTGTACTCAAAGTAGACCTGTTGAATATAAAGACCCTAAGTTAGCCATGCTCATTAACCCTAAGTCAACCCCTGCCCAATGGGTTGACTCTGTGCAGGCCTAACAGTGCATACAGCCCACATTTTTGGCTTGGAAGGTGAATTACATGCCAAAAATTGTATGAATTTATTGTATAGTTTTACCCTGTGTACAAATGGCTTAAAAGCCACAACCCGCTAAAGAGGGAGAATCTGTGTAGGCCATGTTGAGTGACTTGGGAGACTGGTGTGAGGAGGAGACAGGAGATAGAATCAGACGGAATAAAATAAAGAACCAAACACCAGTTTTGAAGCTGAGAATTTGGAAATTTTGATGGTTGTTGTTTTTTTTAATTGCCTTTGCTGTGATATTTAGGAATGTTTTTGATCTGTATTCCTTGGTACATGTGATGGATTATCTAGAACCAGAATATCACTGTGTTACTGAAGTAGAGATAACATTTCCTATATGTCTAAGAAACAGAATGATCAGTCCAGGTAGACAAGACTTGATTTTATTAATAAAATGTATATTTTTCCCTCTTTGAGGTGAAAGTTACAAACTTTGGTTTTTTAAAAAAAAGGAATTCTGAACAGCAAACTGTTGACTTTAAAATCTGTTGTACATATAAAATGTATGCATGATTTAAAAAAACAGCTGGAAATGAGCTAGTTGAATCTGATATCAATTAATTTAAACAAATTTATATAAGAAATAGTAACAAACATTTATTTTTCAAGTCTTACATATATTATGAAAAATAAGTACAAAAGGACTTGCGTTTTTAAGTTAATATCTATGTCTGACTACCTGGAGAGAGAAGAAATGTGTTCAGGTCAGGGCAGATTAGCCATGGGGCGGTTGTGGGGGGGGATGCATTGCAAATTATGACTGTTAGGGTCAGGAAAGAAGTTCTATAGCTAGCTGTTTCCTAGTTGGTTGCTTGGCAGCTAGGTAGAATCACATGACCTGGACTTAATTTGCCACAGCCCAGCAAAGGGAATTCATGAGTAGACCCATATATCTTCTCCTGCATTTCCTTCACTAAGGGAGTAACAGATTCTAGGAATACATATCCAGAACACAGAGCATGTGCACGGGGTCCTCCTCCTGCTCTTCCTGCAAACCACTGAAAGGATGATCAGTACTGACAGTATTCAACACCAATTGGCCAAAACAACCCCACAAGCAATAACTTGACCTGGTCTACTAGCACCTTTAACAGGAGCTGGGTCTGCAGAAATCAACAGGTGAAGCTTTTCATGCTAATATCTGCTCATCAAGCTCATCAACGTGTTAAAAGACACATCTACTGGAGCTGGTATAAATATTGGCAATCCTACACACGCCTGAGAGTAGATGACTCTCACCATCTTACTTTCTTGATATACGGCTTTCTGTTGGGCTCCAATATTCCTCGACTGGGACTCAAGAAAATAAATACTGATGGGGGTGAGAGGATAGAGACTTCTTATATTGAATGATGCCCAGGGCAGGAACTATTAATCTTGGCTCACATATAATGGTGTAATTCCATCAGACAACTGATGGGGACACAATCTATAAATAATGGTTTAGAATCTGGTTTTAGTATCTATGTGACAAAATTCAGGTGAGGTACAAGAAACGGAATGGCCATAGGCTTCTCCGGGTAATCAAAAATAATGCATGTGGGCTCAGTTTGGGGGTGGGTGTTTAGACATGCACACTGGCTGTTTCCCTGATGTTCCTTTGTGCATTGGATATACCTGCTCCCTCTCTCAGCTTTCTTGCATTTTCAGGGTTTCTCATTGCAAGGCAGCTGCTAAGCATGTACACACTTAGAAGGCCCCTTTCAAAAAGCTTGGAGGTGGATCCACGTACACCTGATGCCCACATCCTGCCCCTACCCAGTTTAAGCTTCATGTAGTCTTTCTGAATGTCTGAAGAAGACTCCCATGACAGGTTATTTGAGGGCCTCCTTTTGATGCTTCCTGTAGGCCACGGCAAGCAGAGCATGCATGCTTCTCCACCTAGCTCTGGTAACATCTCTCCGCGTGAGAGGAGATCATGGGGCAGCTCCTCCACATACCCATGTTGCTCCAGTTTTGGGGATGAGCAGCAACACTGATGTAGCAAGGGGCCACGGAATAGACTCCTTCTACATGGCTTCAGCCTCCCAGTATTACCAAAGAGGAACAGGAGGATCTCATGCACCAAAAGCTGCCACACCCTAAAAGTAGCATCAGAAGAGGCCCTGCATCACATCTGCTACACGTTCGTTTTAACCATGCATGTTTCCCATTCCCAAACATAAAACTTGCTCATTTTAGGCATAGATCAATATATATATATCTTCTTGAAATTTCCTGGCATCAGAAAAGGAAAAGGGAAAAAGTCTGAGGTATAGCACCACGGAACAGCACCTCAATTGGTACTTTCCTTCTTGGAGTTCCTTATCACAAAGCAGTAACAGCAGAGACGTGTGTTACTCAAATGTTTCCAGTTCTGCCACCTGAGGTTTTCCTGGTGACTACAAATAACAGAGCTCTTGAACAGCAATATATACAAAGGGTTTTTATTATTATTATTAATAGTATTATTATTATTAATCAGGAAAAAAATGGGATTGGATTCACTGGAAATTACAACTTTATTTTTTCATAATACATACGCAGTATTGACAACATAATTTTGAAATCATTATAACAGGAGAGCCAGTTGCGATTCAGGGACACATGCAAGTTTTGGAAATGGACACAGAACGGACAGCGTTGTACTGTACATAGAATAATTACAGTTTATTAAACATACCTTCTTAGCACCTCTTATGTTGTAATGGAAGGAGCACCACGACATTCAATTTTACAGCACCAAAATATCAAGGGAGGGGCAGGTGGGTTGGGGCGGAAATGCAATGGCGGAGGATTTTCAGATAATTTACCCCACGTTGTCTGTCTCTGCCCCAGGATCCTTCATAATGGGCCAAACAAGTTTAAGTCATGTGATTCTGGACCTACTGAGGCAACAGGTGTTCTCTAGAGAAGACAACACATGGTGAGACATGTTTTTCTATTCCATTCTTATTCAAAACTTGCATGTGGCATCAAGTGGGGTTGGTGGGTAGCACCAAGGTGCATTTTTTTTCTTTGTTGACGATCTTCTCTTTGTTTCTAAGCTTAACCAAGGAAACAGACGGGGCCAATTTCAAATCCAAACTTCTGATTCTGATCACCAAAGTCATTGATCATCACATCAAAAATAGGCACTTGGTCAATTTTGGGAGTATCAATTTGAAGAACAGTTTTTGCATAGCCTTTTCGTGTCTGTAAAAAAACACACACAAACACAAACCAAAATGAAAGTAAGTTGTCAGTTAATGCAGTAAAGACCTGTAAATTTATCCTAGATTGTCTATAATAGGGCTGGGGAACCTTCCTTATGTCAAGGGTGGTACCTTGCTTCTCAAACCTAATCCGTTCTAAAACCATTCCAAAACCAAGGCGCACCTTCCCATAGAAAGTAATGCAAAATGGATTAAGCCATTCCAGACTTTTAAAAACAACCTCTAAAACAGCAATTTAACATGAATTTTACTATGCAACAAGACCATTTCTGGGTTAGGGTTAATTTTAGGATTGGGT
The DNA here is from genome assembly GCF_965207765.1 of Zootoca vivipara. Lineage (NCBI taxonomy): Eukaryota > Metazoa > Chordata > Lepidosauria > Squamata > Lacertidae > Zootoca > Zootoca vivipara. The sequence goes on along the minus strand of NC_142590.1, from coordinate 18,891,809 downwards.
TAGTGTTAGGGTAAGGATTAGAATTAGGGTTTGGCTCAGCGATGTTTTCTTGTGATTTTGATTCATTTGCGGTTGGTTTGCTTTTTCAATTTGTTGTGCTGCTGCTTTTTCATGAGTTGCAAGTTTGTTGGATTTTTGGTTTCCTGGATATTTCAGTTTTAATTTTAAATGCTAAGCTGGGGAGCCTCCACTCTCCAGCTGAGAGATCCCCGCCCCCGCTCCTGCTTCCACATGAGTAGGAGCTGGATGGGGCAGCTCAGCTGGGGAGGTGCAGGCTCCGTCACACGTTCCATTGAGGGGTTCACGGCTGGGCCTCAGCACCAGAGCCCCTGCACCACCTGAAGGCAGCCAGGCGGAATAGTTGCTGGGGTGGCGAAGGTGGAGGCAGCCTGGCAGCTGCATCTGAGAGCCCCTAAACTGCCGATGAGGCAGCTGTCTCCACATTGCCACCCAATGCCCTTTAAACTTCTCTGTTGAAGTGAACACAGCCATGCACCCCTCAATGGAAAAGTGTGACGTACTCTAAAGGTGAGCAGCCCCAATCCAGCTCCTACTCACATGCAACCAGGAGCGGGGCTGGGAGGTGGAGGCTTCACATTCCCCAGCTGAGCTGCTCCGATCCCGCTCCTACTCCCGTGCAAGCAGGAGTGGGGGCATTCAAAACGAAACAGTTCGAATTCAAAAAAAGTTTGCAAACCAGAACACCTACTTCCAGGTTTGCGGCGTTCAAATTCCAAGTTGTTCAAAAAAACGAGGTACCACTGTACATGGAATGGGTGGCAGGGCTGGCTCTACGGCTAGGCTGGGTGGCGCAGGGCGCCACGGCACCAGCCCGCTAGGGGGTGCCACGCAGCTGCTCCCGCCTGCGGCCCGCTTCGTCGCACAGCACTGCCCGCCCATCGCGCTGGAAGGCGGGGGGCGGCAGAGGGATCCGCCGCACCAGGGTGCCTAAGACGGCCTTGATGGGTGGGCCTGGTGGTTTGGGCTAGAACCAGAAGAAACAGGACCATCTCCCCCCCCCTTCTTGATGAAAATCAAAGCATTAATGGTGATTAGAATAGAAAAAAGCTCACATGGCACCAAACTGCTGTGTACATGTGGGTCTTTTTAAAAGGGGGGGGGCTCACAGCAGGGGAAGGCAGGATTAACCCTCCCCTCCCCATGCACTAGGATCTCCTCAGATTGCTCCCCATATGGTAATTCGTTTTACAGAAAAGCTTCTATTACTGCCAATGGGAGCTTCCCCACCCCCACCCCAAGCCTAAATGCTACCAGGGCTGGATCTGAAGGCACTATGAGCTGGCAATTTCCATGGTCTAGAATCAAGTAGGCTATGGAGTACAGTGAAAGAGACCAGAAAGCAACCCTGGAGATTATCCTTGTTGAGTACCAACACCAAGAATGTAGGCGTTGACCATGTGGCAAAGAGGCACAGCAGCAACTTGGTGATGCAAAAGCAGGTAGGACTTTCATGTGCCTGAGAAGTGCATTTCATAAGCTGATGCATAAAAAGCTACTTTTTTGCACATCTTAACCAACGCTCAGGTGACAGCCTGCATTTTGATTGTCTTTCTCTGAGCAATGTGGTGGGTTAGACAATGTGCCAGGCTCATTTTGCGGGGAAGCCAATGTGCTGGAGATGAATTGCCTTCTCAACCAACCATGGTCTAATGTGGAGGGACAGAAAAGGAAGGGTGAAGTCTTGCTTCCTCCAGGAATTATGCTGCCATGTTCCCAGCAAATGCAGGCACTGCTGCAGCTAACAATACACATTATGGGAGCTGGGGAAACAGGATGGGCAGAGGAAGGACTGTGGGAGACAGTGTGGGTGACAGAAGAGCCCATCTAGTCCAGCATTCTCTTCTCATAGTGACCAACCAGATGCCTAGGGTGAAGCCCAGAAGCCAAACATTAGGGCAATAACTACAGCAATGGCATTCTTCCATGGGGTGTGGGGGGGGGGATTGGTGAAGTGGGTGGGTTGCGGAATCATCAGAGATGGTAAAGAAGGGAGGGACACATTTAAAATGGGAATTGCTTTGAATAAATAGAACCAGGAGCCAAGGAGAAGTGAATCACAAGGATGGCAATCAAGGCAGTGTTATGTAACCCACAGGCTTCTTGAGGTTACATCAGTAATGTCTCAATACTTGTGAAACTTCTCAGACACACTTTCCTTAATACCATTCTATCCGTATCAGATTTCAGTGCCACTTCAAACGGCAGCTCATCGGATAAGAGGAGGAGGAGATAAAAAGAAAGAAAGAAAGCTTTGGTATTGCTTTCACTTGGCATTTTCTGCTTTAGAGAGAAATTATATTAAAATTGTAGAAGGGGGCCTTCCATTTGCAGCATTATTCTTATTAATCTTTTTCTGCAGCACACTGTAGAGTACAAATGCTTTCCCATTACTATCTTACATCTCAATCCTCTTTCTCCAGTGACTTGGCTTGTCACTGCATTTAGAACAGCTCCCTGTCTGGTTTTATTCTATTCTATTGGTCTTTCCTTAAGTTATGGGCTAACATTATTTCCCCTTCTTCTAAAGTTTAAAAGTCTTCTAATTATTGCTATTTTAAAAAGAGACAACAGCGCGTAGGTAAAAAAAAACTAAACGAAACAGAAACGAAATATGGTTTTGTTTTTTTGCTTCTTAAAAAAGGTCTTTGGAGACATGCATGATAGCATTAAGCCAAAGTCATTTGATTAAGATGGCAGGTTAGCTTAGTAAAGCAGAAAAGCATATCGTGGGCTTATACTTACCGCACAGCCATCGTGAAGAACTTTGATGTAAGGATTGTTGTCATAAGACATCTCTTCATCGTTTGAGCCTAAGAACCTCAGTGCTTTGTCATAGCTGTCGGAAGACACGTCATGCCATGCCACTGACTGGTGGCAGTTGTAAGTGAAGTTCTGCCGGGCAGAGGCACTCAGTAGTTTAAGGAATGTCATTTGGACCATATTAAGGGAATTGCCTTCAGCATCCACATAGGAGAGCTGAGGAGTAAAAAAAAGGAACATACAGACCCATGAAACAGGCACATAAACATGTGGTCGGTTCTCCTTTTAAAGTTGCAAAACAAGATTACACTTGACACAAAAGCACATTAACTGGCTTCCCTATAAATCAACTGACACAATCCTGTTTGCTGTCCCATTAAGAATGCAGTCAAGCTGTGAATCAGTAAAGAGAGCCTCTTTGGACAGCACTACATGATTACGCATTTGGGCTGCAAACTATTACCAGAAGCCGAAAACCATCGCAAGTGGTGACCTGTAACCTTGCAACAAACAAATGAACATCATTCTACAGTCAGAACTTCAGTTTGCTGCAACTCTGTGGCCTGGTTTAGATGCTTCCCCAAGCCCAAGGTGCAGCTGTGTGCTTCCTTCCACACCAGTCATGCCATTGTGGGCTCCAACAATGAATTTTGTAATAATACTTTTCTAGCCTTCTAGAACTGTGAGAATGTGTCACATTTTGGTCCAACGTGCAGAAAAAACAAGCTGTGAAACTTATCAAATGCTAAAAAATCAACAAGTGTCAAAATCTCCTCTTAGCTTAAGGGCCTGGGTGAAATGGACTTCCTCCCTTCCCCTTTGACTGGTCCTGCTTTCTCCTTGACATTTTAGCTCTCTTCATGCAAGGAGATTCTGAGGTAAATTTACTTAGTCCTTAACTTGTGCCTACTAGTGCCATTCTGCATTCCCTGTACTGTATCTGGAAGCTTTTAATGTCTGGTGTTTTATTACGGTTTTTATATGTGCTGGAAGCCCTCCAGAGTGGCTGGGGTATAAATAACAATATTATTATTATTATATAATTGAACATGCTAACTGAAGTTTGCAACCTGAAGGTAGAGTAACTGCTGAAAAGAAGTTTAAATCTGAACATCACTTTCAGCTTCAGCAACATACTGTTCTGTATGTGTCACACAAACACAAAACTCCTGCTTATCATAAAATAGTTTTGTTCTCCCAAAAAAAATTCATTAGCACTTCAGATCGGTTACAGGTTTTTTGTGCATCACTTTAGCCGAACTTAGCATCTGAAGAAGAAGAAAAAGATTTTACTAGTACTGCATTTCTTTTACCTGTGCTTCGTTTTGAATAACTTTCATAGTGGGAATGTGTTTTGATAGTCAGCAATACATTCTCCAGCAAGGACATGGTGAAAATAAAGTCCTCACCAGAATACCTATTTGAAATTTAATAATATTGCTTCTTGCGCTGAGAGAATAAGTGGGGGGGGGGACTCATGAAAACAAAACAGTTGCTTTCTGTTGGGAATAAGATGAAAATTGTTTTATGCAATATAAAATATTTTGGTCTCTCTCCCCCTCCCAAACAAAGAACCATTTGCCTTCATTTTAAAATATGCTTCCTCATTCCATTTAAGCAATTGAGATTTGCATTCAGAGTTGATTGTTAAATTCAGGATTTGTACCATGTGTTGGAAACTAACTATGAGTGCATCTTTGTAGCTACTGAAATTAATAAAATATGTCCATTTTTCTATTAATTGTTTAGGACATGAGACATAACAATAAAACATTATCAAGAATTCAACCTACTACTACATGACATAATATTAAAGAACAGGTCCAGCTCAGGGTCGGTTTTAGGTTCGATGAGGCCCTAAGCCACTGAAGGTAATGGGGTCCTTTATATGTCCAGCTGTCCTTTGTCAACAACAAATTGTCTCTGGTTTTTTTGTGTTGAATATATGCTATATGGTAATTTATAGACCTAATAGGTATCTAAATCCATTTGCACATGCAGAATGTAGACACCCTATATATAGAAATGAGCAAACCAGTGATATTTTAGGGAGCAGGTTAGCAGGCAGGGCCCATTACTTACACTATAGGAGCCTACACAACACAAAACACTGTTGCTGTATGTAGGTTTTATGTTATTTGTTTTTATATTATATTTTGGAAATATACATCCAGTTTTTTCCCCTTTAACTTTTGTTTGGGCCCCCAGGAGAGTGGGGCCCGAAGCTATAGCTTGATTAGCTTATATGTAAATCCGGCACTGGTCCAGCTGGAACCTTTTTCAGTCAGCTTTGGGCATGCATGCCGTCGCCACCTGGTTTGCAGACGGAGGCGTCCACAGATAACACAAAGAGGTGCTGACTCACACTAAAAAGGGTTCCTCCACTTGATACCAGAGTCTGCAAGCTTTGTGAGCACATTCTCCTGGAAACAAACTCAAGGGGCACGCTGAATATATGAGCCAGTGCATGCAAAAATGTATAGGGGTGTCTTTAGTGCAAACTGAAGCAGAAGTAGGGCGACACTCCAATGCTAGAGTCTCTGCAGCAGTGTTGCTGCTGCGTAGCGGAAGGAAGAGGGCCAACATGGCAGGGAAGTTAGTGTGGCGTGAGCATGCCTGCACTTCCAATCCAGTGCTCCCACTGCTATGCTTGCACTGCACATTGCCTCACTCCTCTCCCTTCCAGTAAGTTGTCACAACAACACTGACAGGAAGCCAGCATTTTTGGATAAGCTGCTTCTCAGCCCAACTTATCAAGAAATCTCCCCCACCGCTCTTTTTCATTGCCCTCTAGGTTGGACATGCTCTGGATGTTGCCATCTGATATGTCAAGGATGCACAGAGAGATTCTCCCAGGAGCTCTCCCTCAACTGCGGAATTTGTTTCTTCAGCAAGGCTTGAGCCTGATGACCTGTCATGTGCCCCAAGTCCTGGAGATGGAGTGGACTATAATATAAACCAGCTGCTGCAACTACAGTCCTAAAACGAGCAAGGGAAAGAAGAGGCCTTGCAGGCAGCAGAGAGCTCCTTGCATACACTTTGGTCCTGACCCCTGAAAGGAAACTACGGGCAAATGACTGAATGTGATGACGAAAGTCGCTCAGAACAAACTTGCACACAGATTGCCCATGGTGGGGATCAAAAGGGATGCAGTCAAAATGTCAGATACGTTGCTGGCGTGTTGTATCTTGTGTAATTCCCAGAAAAGTAAACCTACATGCAGGGACCTTTTTTTTTTTTTTGCACACTGAGATTAATTTTGTGCTGTGCTTTCAGAGCCCCACCTCCACAGAGAGATGTTTGGGGTTTGTGTGTCTCCTGAGTTCAATTCATTTTGTGTGTGTCTCGTTCTTGGGTGGGTTGCAAATGACCAATTGCCTTTTGTGCCAGACCCAGAAAAAGTACACCTACATGTTTTTCACCCACTGATTGATTTTGCTGGACCTGGGCACTTGAGTATGTATGGACTCAGTTGCCTATTAATTCCGGAGTAAAGAAATTATGACTTACCAGCTTGCCTCTCTTAAATTCACTAAACCAGGTTCCTGGATTCTCCTTGGGCCAGGATGAAATCCTTACCTGCAAGAGAAGATCAGATACGGCAAGTGTTAATTATGTCGGCAATAAATGAGTGGGAATTAACAGAGTTATACATAAACACTGCTAAATTAATCTCCATTTTTTAAAAAGAAGAAGCCTGGGCTCTATGCCTAGTTCTAATCATATTTGCAGTTCTGCAGATAGAATTTATATCCAATTCTCAGATTACATATTAAATAACCAAATACATTAATTGGATTGTTCAGACAGATCTGTGGGAAACCGGTAGCAAGTACTTTGTCTCTTGGCAGAGGGTCTGCCCAGATGGTCTTTGGCTCCCTTCAAATGTTATATGGTCTTGTGATCCTAATTGAAACAGTTATGTCTTCCTGCAAGGTAGAGGGATGGACCATTAAAAGCTAACATAGATTTCCAGCTGTACAGTCTCAGACTGATCAGTGCCTGGTAGGGAAGATGTCCTGGGTCCTCATGGAAGGTGCTTAGAGCTTCCCTTTGGAGTTTAAATGGAATTTCCTCCTTCAACTTCTCCTCTGTGAACTGTACTGCCCATATCCTCTGAATATTTATCAGGGACAGGCAGGAGTCCTAGGGGGTGGGCAGAGGAGCAGGAAGATGATCCAGGGAAAGGGGCTGGCAATTTGTGGGGTTCTGTGCCACCCGTGGGGCTACAGGTGGACTAAGAGGAAGAATCTAGGCAGTCAGAGATGGGGGAAGAGCTGCACAGGAAGGCACAGAGATGGAAGGCACAGTCCCCAAGAGAGTTGGGTCATTAGACTCTCCTCCATCCTCCTCTCCCCCGTCTCAGAGGATGGGCTTAAAGCACAAGAGCTGCTGGAGCTGCCACACAGCAGAAACGGACGGTTGCTTGCACAAACTGTGGCAGATGAGGGGGTTTCAGTGAGCTGGAAGGGGTGTGGTCATGCTGTTGCTCCAGCTGTCCCAGTTGGAGCACAAGTCTGAAGAAATAGAAGTCTAGCTTGCTAATTAGCAGGAGTGGAGCGTACATCCCTTGTGCCTTAGGAGTTGATGCAACTGGTTGCTTTGCCAATGAAGAACTAGACTTCCAATAGCCTGTGCTCGCAGGGCAGGGTGTGCTTTGGACAATGTTTGATTTCTTCTTTTGAGAAGCCACAGAATCTGATTTCAATACTTGATATTTTATAGTAGGAGAAGAACAGCCCTGTTGGATATGACCAAAGTTGTCTATCCTGCCCAACAGTCCTTTGGACGCACATTTAATTGGTGTTCATGGCTCTCAATCCAAGAAGAACATCATGTTTGGAGAAAAGATAACTTTAGAAATATGTAACTCCTCAAAATCGTTTCTCCTGCATATTCCCCATCTTACCTTAATGACACATGTTAATTTATCATTAATAGAATTTGTACTGTTAAAATGGAAAGGAGTCAAGCCATTTGCAAGAGGTGTTCAAATTTGGGGAGGTTGGATAGTTACAATGGAATGTTCTCGTTGGTGTGGTGCACATTTTTTATGGTTATTACTTTTCTTTTCTTTTTTCCCTCTCTGTTTATGTACAATTTGAATAATGAATAATGTATGATTCAATGTCCACTTTTTTCTTTTCTTTTTTATGGTTATTACTTTGTCAAAATAAATAATAATATATAAAAATGTGCATTATGAGATAAACTTAAAATTCTGTATTTAAATACAGAATAAAATGCGAATTTTCATGCAAATTTAAAAAAATCAAATAAAAGGTGATTATGGAATACAGTGGAACCTCGGTTTATGAACACCTCGGTTTACGAATTTTCAGTTTACGAACTCCGTGAACCCATCTGGAACGGATTAATTCACTTTCCATTACTTTCAATGGGAAAGTTCGCTTCAGTTTATGAACACTTCAGTTTATGAACAGACTTCGGGAACCAATTACACTCTTGCTTTGGGTTAAGTACGCTTCAGGTTGAGTACTCCACGGACCCGTCTGGAACGGATTAATCCACTTTCCATTACTTTCAATGGGAAAGTTCACTTCAGTTTATGAACGCTTCAGTTTAAGTACTCCGCGGACCGTCTGGAACAGATTAATCCACTTTCCATTACTTTCAATGGGAAAGTTCACTTCAGTTTATGAACGCTTCAGTTTATGAACAGACTTCCGGAACCAATTGTGTTCATAAACCGAGGTACCACTGTAGTGTAGGAACAGAACAGAGCAGAACCAGAGTGAGTGAACACATTGGACCAGAAATAAATTTAGCTTTCCACCCTTAGCAAAGCAATGCAGAGATCTGTTTCTGTGCGTGAATCCCTTCAGCAGGATTCGGGCTTGATTGTGGAGACGCCCCATGTGAACTGTAGTCAGACAAGGAGATCAAGCAAGAGGAGTTGTCGCCCGCTGTCTGCGAGGAGGAGCAAAGAAGCCGCTCACATCGCATGCACACCCCGAAATGGTTCCATAGAAAGGGTTAAGGAAAATAAGAACTGAAAGAGAAACATGACTTTATTTTCCAGGATGGAGCCTGCGCTTCATGCCCTCATTAGAAATGGCCACACAGCTGTGTTGTGAAAAGGAGAAGAAATGTTGCTGGCAAGCAGGTGCCGTCAGTTTACATCTGCACTGCATGAGGGACTGGGAAGGGCCTCCGATCTCTGCTAACACTGTATTATCACTTCACTGCTTTGTTCAAATTTATGTAAATGTAATGGAGGAATTCTCTTGCATGGAAAGGCACATGAACAAAAATGTGACAGGATATCCCCCCCCCCTGTTTTAGTCACAATCTTGAAGCTACACAGTAGGAACCGTCAACAACAAATGCAAGAGAGATGGGTACTTACTCCTTCCGACTTCTTATCTGGATATATACAAGTTTCTCCTCCTGCTGTGAAATTACAGTACACTTTGAAAGAGTCCCCGGAACAACCCTGGTTAGGATCAATCCAATACTCTCCTGTGAAATAAAGAAGAAAGGGGAATTACTTCCAATAAGTCATTAGGCTGATGCTCAGCCTTTACTGCCATCTAAATGAGGTTGTAAAAAAATATGCAATAATGAGATTAGACATTTTGTACCTTTGCACAGAATAAAATGCCCTCCCTATTATTTTCTGTTCTCGCAATCTAGGCTTGCAATTTTATCTTGTGCTTCAGAAAACATAGGCGACAATTTTTGAAGAACTTTACAGCGACACTGCATGGGAGTTAGAACCACAGCAGACAAATACACTGGTCAACGAAGACTTTTCCCTCAGGGGCACAGCACCCGTGGAGTGAGAAACCGGCTAAGTAGGTTGAACAACAGGTCCAGAATCTAACCTCTATCAGGCATACAGCTTGAGAGGGGGAGGGGGAGGGACACACACATAAACCAGCACCACTGTAATGAGCAAGAATTGCTTTACACCTTTATAAATAAGGTTGGTCTCCTAGGACTGTACTACTTTAGAATGTAAGGGAGGAATCACATTGTTGAATGGTTCCCATGTACAGTATTTGAATGCTCCCTGCATGTAGAAAATCTGCATGTCAGGAAGGAGGTTAGATGTTCCCTGATGTGCTGGCTTTCTACGGACAAGGGATTTTTGACACGGGTAAATAAGCAACCATATGATATCCTTAACAAGAAGTGGTGCAGTTCCAACAGAAAGATACAAAGAGTAAAGTGGAAGAGGGGAAAAGCTGAGTCTGAAGGAAATATTACCCTTCAGGTACGAGTGCAGCTTTGACACAATAAAAACAATATTGCCTTTGAGGATATCAAAACCTAAGAATGGGTCAATGAGCAGTAAAATAGATCTGTTATAAACTGCTTGAATTTTTGTGTGGTAATTATTATGAACTGCCGGCTCTGTTCACGTCATGCAGCTTCTCAAAAGACCTGCTTAATTCCTTCTCAAGACCACATCTATTTTTGCTTTGCAATGAATCTAATATGTTCTATACAGTAACTAAAATATACTTGATAAAAGGGGGGAAACCTCACATGGTAAAAGGAATATGAAAGCAGAAAGACTGTGTGATTGCTAGTCTCTTCATTTAAGCCTTGCCAGAGGGTTAAAGAAAATTCCAGCTAAGATGGAGAATTATAAATCAGATTCCTCTTGAACAACACAGCCGGTTTTCTATTGCTCTACAACCTACTGCAGCTGAACGTAGTAAATATTAGTGGTATAAATGCTATTTAAATGCGAATATATATTTGCTGTTTAATGTGGGGCTGCCGTTAGGTCTGGAAGCTTCAGCTATAGCTGGTGCAGAAATCTGAGGCTGGACTGATAATAGGAACAGACCACTGCCAGCACATTTTACTGCTGTTAGAGACCTGCACTGGCTTCCAAACTGCTTCTTGGACCAGGTTCAAGGTTCCTGTGCACAAAGCCTTGAACAACTTGGGCTTAGGATACCTTAAAGACTGCCTTGCCTGACTGTCCTATGTCAATCACAAAGATGATCTGGGGGAGAACCATGAGTTGGTCCCTCATAGACCAGAAGTAGGATTCATGTCAACAAGGAGACATAAAATACCTTCAGTGTGGGAGACCCAATCTATGCCATCCTTCCCACTAGAAATCAGGCAAACACCGTCTCTGCTAAGTTTCAGACCTCAGTTTAAAACGGCATTATTTCAGGAAACCTACGCATCATGAATGTTGCTCTACGGTTCTTCTCTGCATTTTAAATTGAGTATGCTTTCGGTTTTTTTCCCCTGTAAGCTGCTTTGGGACATATGCCACGTCTTCTTATGGTCACTGCCTGACCCCTGCATGTCGATCCTGGCCCACTCAGCCATTTTCCCCCCTGTTATATTTTATTACATTTTCACATATACACTCCAACACATAAGAATTTTTTTCTTTTCTTTGGTTGACTTCCCACCCCATTTTCGATGGTGTTTTCCATTTCCCTTTGCCACACCCTATCTTCTATCTCTTGGACCATAACAACAATTCAATAATCTCTTAATTCCTTCCGTTGCTCATACTGTAGTTCAAATCCTGCTTACGGGATCGTCATTCTATAATATTTCTTTAAGTGCCCTCCCCCCAAAAGGCTTCCATTCTCCCACAAAACTATCCTCATTCAGTTTTCTTATTTCGGCTGCTAACTTTGCCAATTGTGCATCGTCCGTAATCTTACTTATCCATTCTTCCCACTCAGCCATTTTAGTGGTTCCAGGGAAATACAAGGCTGAGTTTAGGGGGTTGTGCACCCCATTTAGTTTGTTAATGCCCTTCTCTTGGGCCCAACAAAACCATTGCCTCAGCTGAAGCAGGAACAAAGCTGATAATTATTATTCATGTTGTAATTCTCTCATCATCATCATCATCACCACTACCACCAATCTCCCACCATCAATACCACCTTTGGCTGCTCTCGGAAGACCTCTCTGCAGATGCCCCATGATAAGGTCTGGACAACCTATGGCAACAATCACCGGCAAGTACACGATCCCCTTTCCTCTTTTGAAATTGCTCTTCAGCCATGCTGCCAAGTTTTGCATTCTCCTCCTTTATCACCATTGTGTACAGTTATAATCCCTGAACACTTGGAGTGTCTGTCTTTGATCATGCTATTTAAAATGAATTGATATTCACAGTACCACATAGCACTTTTCCTGCACTGCAAATGTGAATTATTTTTACTTCTTCAGCAAATATTTCATAAGGGGAGATGCCATCCTCCCTCGCCCACCCATAGACAAGCTAACAGCCTCCCCCCCCCGAAACAAAGTTTCTTCAGGTGGTGCTAAAGTACTAAGGGCTTTTTAAAAAACAAAACAAAAAACCCCCTGCATGAATGGATTTAATAGGCATTGTATTTCGTTCTTTTTAGAGGCTTTATTAGCCATATAACTAGAATAAATGACCTGACATTATAGTTTAGCAAATCACAACTTCAGCGCATTTGCCTTTTGTCATGTAACATTAACATACCATCTGGGAAGTCTGGGTGACAGAGCTGGAGATCCTTGCATGTTCGGGCGGGGTTGTTCTGAGTCCCCATTGGGTATTTCATGTGCTCAATGTCCTGCTTCAGAGAGTTAAGTGAGCCAAAGATTTCCTCCATGCCGTCGGTGTAATCCAGGATGCTGTCGGCTGCATCGGACATCATGGGATCTGAAGATCTTCTGGTCTTTTTGGGTGACTGGATCGGCAAAGGTTGAATCACCTCACCTGGAGGGCCCTGGGGAAAGCAAAAGCAATGACCTTTCTCTGCCACTTTTTTTTAGAAAGTCACACAAGTTTGGGTAAAAAAGCCTAGAGGATATTAAGCTATTCACTTGGATTCAGGGCGTGAAAACAAAATCCTCTTAAAAGCAAGACTGTGCCATCAAGGTGACAGAGGATCCTTCAAACTTCCATATTCAGGTGGCAAAAGAAGCACATTTGTCTCATTCCTGGCCATGTTAAGCCTGTGACAGCCAAGGGAAGGGGGAGGGGAGGCCTCATAACCTCCACTTTCTCTGTTGGTCAACAGCTTTGCACAGCTGGAGGGTGCTGCTTTGAATGTGGACTCACTCAGAACAGGACCAAGCTACTTTCTGGTGGTTTAGTATTTTTCATGCTACAAAAAAAATTAAAACGCTTTGGCTTATTTCCGAGCTACAATGGCTGACTCATTTATACCTGTGGCCCACTGAGCTGCCTTCAGGCCTATCAGGGGAAAAGGTGGGGTAAAAAATAAATAGAGGAGGAAGAAGAAGAAGAAGAGGAGAAGGAAAGCCCAACAGCTACATATTATGGCCTGAATGCTGAGAAAAGGAGGCAACACGTCGACCAGTTCTTGAGTATGACCCCTGTTCCGCAGAGTACACGCAAGTACTAGGTATGTTGTATGTTTGTTTTATTGTCTTATTGCTGTATCTTCCTGTATTTTTGCATTGGAAAAATAATATGGACAGTATAGATTCGTGTCCATGCCGGCTATTGACCTGATTATAATGTATGATTTATAGTACCGGTATGTATGACATGATCATTGACTTATATTTATTTGATTTATTTTAGTTATAAAACTGAAGAAGCATTAACTGAAACAGATGATTACCCTGGATCACTGTCTGATTTATGGTTAACTACAGATTAAAACAGTTATTTTTTGCCCAAGAACTGGTTGACGTGTTGCCTCCTTTTCTCAGCACTTTGACTTTAATTTGCAACACAGGGGTTGTTTTATCAACATATTATGGCCTGGCAACTCCCTTGTATTTGCAGAGACAGACAGACGGACAGACAGGAGTTTTACTGAGCCACTGTTTGGCTTCCATAGCTAATACTTATGATTATTAAAATTATTATAACTGACAGCTGAGTTGCATTGGGTCCATGCCACACATTAGGCCCACAGACAAAGAGCTGATGAGGGTAATTGCTGTTTTGTATTTACAAACAAGTTGCACTTAAAAATCAGGCCAGGAGTCAACGCTGCCTATCAGAAAACCAGTGCGTCCTTTATTTCACACCAATTTGATAACTTAGCCTGATATTACTGCTGCAGCATTTGACTATGAAGTATGTGCTTCAAGTAGGCCTGATCAAATATTCACACACAGAAATGTGGACATTGACAGATTACCTATTAGTGCAACTTATAAAAGCCAATTTAAATGGTGGGTTTAAAATGTCAATAATTGCAAAGAGGGAGAGGGAGAAATCTTACGAGACTGCAAGCTTTGCATGAAACTCTCGCCAATCCCTGCTATTTGATGTGTATCTAGTGGTCCTTGATTAAGCAAGTGAAGTTTTCCACCCAGGCAACCCTAAAAATAATAAATTTTGCTGGCCTGTACCAATCAGGGAAATTTGCACCATTTCACTATTTTTTCCATAAGTTTCCCCCCACAATTTTACTGTTTTGCTAGTTGTAGAAAGCGGAAGGAGCTATCGATGCACAGAGAGTGAATTCTCGTCAAAAGGATATGGTTTGCACCCAATAACTAGCATAACACTTGCAAAATTCATTAGGTAAGTATCCATTTTACTTACAGGGGGCCCAGGGGGCCCAGGTAAACCGCCATCACCCTTCTGACCACCAGGACCCTGTGAAGGAGTACAAGGGACACCATATTAGTTGTCATTTTGTAACCGACTGGAACAAAGAACAGTCAGCAATGGAAAAAGAAAGATGAATTTGAGGTCTTACCGTTGAACCTTTAGAGCCTTTGGGTCCTTGGGGTCCCTAAAAGATAAAAGGAAAAAGGTAGGCATCATTAGCCCAGGTGCAAATGTCAAAACTGATGGGCATGGCAGGAGATATGCTGGGTACTTACAGGTAAGCCAGGTGGACCAGGAGGACCAAGTGGGCCAGCAGAACCAGGAATTCCCTTGAAAAAGAAGATGCACAAAGTCAAGTTATTCTAGATACCCTCTTAAAGCTGAGAACCTGACTCTATTGGTACTGAAAATTACAAGTGAAACTGCTGAAGTTATATCAAGCCAAGAATGCAGGGTTGTTTGTTTGTTTGTTTTGTTTTGCATAATATGGATCAGAAGTGTTTAAAAGCAGGGTTGTTGTTGTTTTTTGCAAGTATCAAAAGGATCGTAAGAACTGAGATTTCATTTAACCCACAAATCTCTTAAACAATTTGAAGGGTTGCACGACAAGCAGGAATTTGTTGGGTGCCGTTAACAACATTGTGGCAAATGAGTGGGAAAATAAAGAGAAATCTTCAAAACAGGCACAGGGTTAGGAAAAATTGGTATGTCACGCTGATGAATAAGCCAATAGAATTTAATCAGACATAAATAATTAACACAGGCTCCCAATTAGTGGCTTATGGGGATGGGGGGATGCCCCTAAATCTACTGTGATGATATGAGATCACTATTACTATTAAGGCTTTAATTTAACAGAAGGTACATTTGCAAACATCTTGTATATTAGTCTTCTGTGTTTTGAGCTCACACCTTTCTTTTTCTGTGTGTTGGTGTGGTCTTCTACAATTATTTTTGAACTATGTTTTCCAAAGTGGTTTTTTTGTTTTGTTGGTAACTACACAAAAAAGTAGACACAACCCAAAACGGAAATTCTCCCATGCAAGCCCTGCTGAAATGAAACAGAGCTGAGCTGCCCCAGAGTATTTAATTGTCATCTTTAAAAGGAGAATAGCTCAGTAGTAAAATATAGGAGCTCACATTTCCCGGCTTTCCTTATTTAAAGAGTTTCAATTTTCAGAGCAGATTGTGGTTCTGCTATTCATCTGCCCTCATAAATCTAATCCACCCCCCGCCCCAGTGCTGAACAGATTTGTTCTATGTACCCAGAACTATGCAAGAATATGCTAGAGAGGCTGGTCGGTTAACAGGAATGAAACCAATAAGAAAGGGTATGTGTGTGTTTTACTAACTCCATCTCCTTTTGCTCCAGTGGATCCCTGGGGGCCCGGCAGACCCCTGTCACCCTTTTCTCCCTGTTCTCCCGGAGGTCCGATCAGACCAATCAAACCAGGATGCCCCTGGAAAATATCCAAATTAAAGATTGCAGTTAATTATTTTTTTATTAAAAAAACACAACTTTTAAAAAATGAATGGGCTACATCAAATTTAAAACAAATAAATCACTACATTATGAGAGTTAATGGATGCATTAAGTACTTTTTGTTTGGGTTACATATGAAAGACAAATTTTCACACACCTTTTCACCCTTGGAACCTGGATCTCCTTTCAAGCCAGGCAAGCCAGGTGGACCCTACGGATATCAAGGACAACCACGTTAAATGGAGACATACCTTTATTTTGTAATTTTGTGATATTTACCTGAACCACAAAAAGGCCCTACTGTGCAGGCATAATCGCATCTTGTAGCATTCAATGGGCAATGTTGGAGCACGCACCGCAGAGCAAAAGGCGACCTTTAGCAAAGTGACCTTACAATGAGCGCCGATCGGAGTAGTTCATTGCACTAATGGTGTATGCCATTTTGAACCCACCTTAAATGACATTCAAAGGCCCCAGTCTGGTTCTGAAAAGACTCACTGATGCACGAACCATTTGAACAAGTTTTCGATGTTCCTGTTTTCTTAGTTTTGCTTTTGGGCAGTTTTACCCACCCACCACGCAAGTGAATGGGGTGCATATTCAGTGCTCCTGAACCGTGAGAGCAGCACTCAGCATTAGGGACAGTGGCAGGATTTAAGCAGCGGAAAT
The DNA here is from genome assembly GCF_965207765.1 of Zootoca vivipara. NCBI lineage: Eukaryota > Metazoa > Chordata > Lepidosauria > Squamata > Lacertidae > Zootoca > Zootoca vivipara. The sequence continues at coordinate 18,875,349 of NC_142590.1, read as the reverse complement.
AGCATCCGGGAGGGAATTATGGAAAATCAACAAAATGTCCAGGATCTCTTGATTGATTTCCCCAAAAAAGCTCAACAACTTTTGTGTCCTGAATTTTAGAAATATGGCCACCCTACAAGATCCATGTTATCATCACTGGGAATACTGATTGCCTGTCGGGGAAATGGAATTTAGTTGCAAACACTCTCGCAGGGGCTCCTCCAACAGGTGATCACCATTGCTTCAATTCAATTCAATATACTTTATTCGACCGATAGTCAGAAACAAAAAAAAAAAAAACATGTCTCTTTGTGGTGAGGTTACCTTATCAATATGTGACTCTTCTAAAATGTCCCTTCAAAGAATCTATTTTATTATGATGTCTGCAACAATGTATTGAACCTTTTGTTAATTTTATTCCCATTGCACTAATGTGTCCCACACAGTTATTGTTCATTGTTTCGCTACTGTTTGCCTTGCTGGTTTCCCCCGAAAACTTAATAAATAAATGCATCTTAATTTTTTCCTCAATCTGTAGAAGGAATGCTATTGATATTATTTGCATGGAATAACATTGGGAAAAGCCAAAGTCAGGTCTACTAAGCTGCAACTTTAGATACACTTATAAGAATGTAAGATTTACTCAAGGACTCTTTGAGCACCTGCTTGTGGAGATCTGGGGGGCTGGGGATAGGGATCTGAAGTGACTTGGGCTGCAATCCTATACAAGCTTACCTGGAAGTAATCCCACTGAATTCAGTGGGACTTACTTCAAAGTAAACATACATAGGGTTGGGCTCTCAGTGCGTTCTGACTGCTGGTTGCCTGCTGGCAGAAGACATCTGTGAAATCATTGTATTGTTAGGAATGGTAAGTGACCCCTTCAACCAAGTGCAGATTGAAAAGAGCCCTAACTCTTCGCGTGCAAAAAAACATTATTCAGTGTGTATCTTTTCCATTTCTTCTTTAGGATATCATTAGATGCAGAAAGCCCAGGCAAATACATAATTCATGGACAGAAAGTGAAATAGCGATGGAACATTTTCTTTTTTAAAGGCTTCTGAGATGCAGAACACAATTTTCACCTGCAGCATGTTCTGTCCCCCTACTTTATCTTAGGTTTGGTATTCTCCTCACAGATGCAGCCCATTGGAAATAGCATGGAGTCAGCATCTACGGCAAAGTTCAATCTGAACTTTAAGAGGAACCAAAGTTAAAATTTTTCAGAATGTGTAAGAAATCCTTCATACTTCTCTCTCCCCCCCCCTCCAACCCGTTTCCAGCTACAAAATCCAGCAGAAATGCCCAACTTGGTCTGTAATAGTTAGCATCCCTAAGGACACTTTGTGTAATCAAAAGCCCCACAAGGAAAGGTGCTCACCATGGGACCTGGTGGACCATTTTGACCCGGTGCTCCAGGTAGACCTTGTTCTCCCTATAGGAAAGACAAATTAGGATTTCTAGTAAGAGCATATCATGGAAGACGATGCGAGAGATGCTAACATGTGGCGGTCAATGCACTCACCACGGGGCCAGGAATACCCCGAAGACCTTCTGGACCAGGTTTCCCTGAAGGGCCTTGAGGTCCAACTGGGCCCGTTTTTCCTGGAGCACCTTCTGAACCAGGTTCCCCCTACAAAAACAGATAAAGTTATGTCAATGGGTTGACTGGCCATTGCCTTTAAAGATGAAAAAACAGAGTGTGAGAAGAGAGTAAAGGGACCGGTCAGCCTGTGTTCTTATGCTTTCAGAGGATCAGGGTACAATGTATTGGCAAAGTTTCTTTCAAATTTTCTGTCCAAATTTGCTTGTCCCAAATGTAACTGGGAGGAAGCCCTATTGTATAAGCTCTCCTTAAAGTTCAGAAGACCTGTGACTGGACAAAACAGGTATTTTAAAACATGGATCTCCTGTGCACTTTCAATGTGTCCATGACTGGCTGTGCTTCAAATGCATCTAGAGCCATGCGTCTTAAAGTAGGGTGCACTTCTGAAACAAAAGGAAGGACACTGGACATTCTTCTATGGCCTCTCCTCCCCATTCCTCAATGTGCATGCATTTTTACATCAAAACAAGATGGATGTGAATATGGAGGATTTCCTGCCAGTTACAATGATCTTTTGTTTTACTTCTTTTGCGGAACTGCTGTAGGAAAGAGCTTTCTTCTCTGTGTTGTGGAGGCGCAGAAATGCTGTGTGTCGGTCCACACAGTCCTGCTCTTCCTATTTTCTTCTAGCATGCCTAAGCCCAAGATGTGGGCTAACCGTGAACACCGCCAGCCAGGTGTCGATCTTTATTTTGTCACCAGAACCCTGTTTTTCATTCGGTACTTGCAGATTGCAAATTCGATTGCAAACACATGGATACAATGTGTGTGGGCTTCTTATCATGTGGCCACGAATAAGGGGCAAACTGATACTGCAATAAGCCTCTGGCTTTTTAATTACCAGCTCATCTTTTCATGTGCATTGGCCCCGTGCAGGGTTAGAAAAGAAAGTAAGCAAATATCATTTACACTTGACTTAGGATGTTAAGGGGCAGAAGCCAGGAGCATGAAAAGAAAAGGCAATTTCTCTGCGGGTGACACCAACCACAGCATGCATTTTGGAGGGGGAGGGAAACAACACACTATTTTTGTAGCATAAAACGCATCAATTTTACCTTTGCTCCTTTTTCACCCTGCCTTCCTTCAGCACCGGCTGCTCCTGGAGGTCCCTGTCACAACAGGATAAAAGTTATGTGTGTAGGATATCTGCCGGCTCACAAACAGAATGAGTTATAAAACATACATCAAACTGAAGAAAAGCATGAGCAGAAGATTTGTTTAGATTTGGTAAAACACTAGTGAATGATAAAAGTAAGGAAATGAATCAACTGCAAAACGGAGCTGGTTGCTTTGCTAAAAATCCGTAGTATAAATGCTGCTGGAAATTCAAAGGCTCAATAAAATTAGAAATACATCTCTTTGTACATTTTTAACCAATCCACTTTCCTATAAAAACACACACCCAAAGTGCCTTACAAGAAAGGTACAGGATAAAATAAGTAGTTGTAGCAGTAGTAAAAAAATAAATAAGATCTCAAGCTTACACTTCAGTTTAAAGCAACCACAATCAACAAACAGAGATGGAGGAGCAGATAAAACAAAATCAGTAATTAAAAATCCCAGATAGCCTACTATGGCTCCCATTGCAGTGGCAAATTAAAATCCTACAAAGGGTTAGGCAAACAGTTAAGTTTTTATTTGGTGCTGAAATGCTAGCCATATCAGTGCCATTCATGCTCCCAGAAGGACGGCATTCTGTAATCAGGGTGCCACCATGCAGAAGACAATGCCTCATGTCATCGTGACCCCATGGACAGCACCCTTCCAGAACTATGAGCCCAGGGAGGCTAACCCTGGGAGAGGCTAACACTGGAAGATGCTTTGCTTCAGATAACTGGGTCCCGAGTTATTTAAGGCTAATTAAAGGTTGATACCTGCACTTTAAATCCCACCCAGAAACATATAGGTAGGCAATGGAGATCTTTCAGAAAGAACTGAAGACAGTTCTTCATTCCAAATTCTATTCTTCCTTCTGAGCAATTCTACAGTGGTATTGAATGGAGCCTGACTAAGGCTGTGTGATAATTCCTGGTCCACGTTTTTCAGCCTCGGAAATTTGCATCTTGTGCTTTACACACAAATCTCCCAAGGAGGCATTATCTGATTAGATACAAGTCTGTTTCTCTTCAGGACAGCAGCCAACCCTGAGCACATTAGGGCAGCCCACTGCCAACCCCTGGACCTGCTGCCAATCCTCTCCATGCTTGCTTGACTGTAAGTGGGAAAGAAAGTGAGAAGCAGAAATATTGCCTGCTCACTTGTCTACTATGTCCCTCTGAGCAGCAATGACAACTTTGGGTGCCTGAATGGAAAGGTGGCTGCATAAGGAGGAGGAGGATATGCTTCTGTCAATGCCAAGTTTGGGGAGGGACTAGAGGGCAGCAGGTCCCACTGAGGATATCACCAAAACCTTTGTTGTACTATCTCACATAGTTAAATTCCAGAAATCAACACTACCAGTCTTTGTCAGCAAAAACCACGAAACAGTGCTGGGGTGTCTTAAAGATGAATCGATTGATAACGTTGCAGCATGCATTTATTTTATTTTATTGCAGAGAACAGCTTGCTCCACACAGAATGAATTTAAAATATGTAAAGGAAGTAAGATGATCTCCGCAGCACAAATGAAATGAAAAGCGGCTCTTTCAGAAGGAAGGAGAAAACAGCCATTCATCCATCTTCACATGTAAAATACACGGGAGTGCCATCGCAGCAAATGAGCAAAGACATTTAAAATAAGGGACTACTTTTAAGAGTATGACTTTTAGAATGTATGACAAAAAAATGCCTATTCTTATCATGACAATGTCAGCCAGGGCCAGATTTAGGTTTGATGAGGCCCTGAGCTACTGAAGGTAACGGGGCCCTTTATATGTCCAGCTGTCCTTTGTCAACAACAAATTGTTGCTTTTTTGTGTTGTAGGCTATATGGTAATTTATGGACCTAATAGGTATCTAAAGCCATTTACGCATAAAAAATATGTATTTCATCAAAGTAATTGTTGAACTGAAATACAATTAAGAAGTATATTAATAGTGAAATACAATTAAGAAGAAGTATATTAACAGTGAAATAATTATTAAGCTCTAACTGTATGTAGGTTTTATTTTATTTGTTTCTTATCTTACATTTTGGAAATGTATATCCAGTTTTTCCCCCTTTAATTTTCTGGGGGAGGGGCCAAGAGAGTGTGGCCCTAAGCTATAGCTTGTTTAGCTTATATGTAAATCCGGCACTGACGTCAGCGCCGATGCCTGTGCTGAGTTCAATGAGATTTTGCAATCTCTAAAGTCATCTCCATTGGATGCATGCATGCATCTGGATAGAGCTAGTGGCACTGCAGTTCTTAAAAGAGTTCCAAGAGTGGGCTTGTTTCATTCCTTCCATGATGCATACACTGTAGTAAAGCTGACGAGTCCAACATCTTATCAATATGATCACTCTTAATGAACAGTGGTTGCATCAGGGCCTTTCGTCTTTTGATGCTCCTGAAAGGTTACATTGAGGTATTGGTGAAGAAGGCCATAGGGCATGTGATATGACATCAGCAATAGCCCCTTCTTAAAATTAAATGAATTCTTGTCTGCCATGCTGTATCTAAAGCCTGGTTCACACAAGCAAGCATTGGTGTCGTGAATCCCTTTAAATGCAGCCACATGGAAACTGTTCATGTGCAACATTTTAATGGTTTCAGCTTATGCATTTAATGCATTTAATGTGTCCACAAATCTGCAGCTGATTTGTATGAACCGGGTGCCCTTATTATCATTCTTTCTATGCTGAATTGATCTAAATGTGTTCCCCTTCTGAAATTCAGAATTTCTCCCACTACAACACATGCTCCACACATTACAGCAGGGCAACAGGTCCTTAAAAAGGTAAAGGGGCCCCTGACCATCAGGTCCAGTCGTGTCTGACTCTGGGGTTGCGGTGCTCATCTCGCTCAATAGGCCGAGGGAGCCGGCGTTTGTCTGCAGACAGCTTCCGGGTCATGTGGCCAGCATGACAAAGCTGCTTCTGGCGAACCAGAGCAGCACACGGAAACGCCGTTTACCTTCCCGCCGGAGCGGTCCCTATTTATCTACTTGCACTTTGATGTGCTTTCGAACTGCTAGGTGGGCAGGAGCTGGGACCGAGCAACTTACTTTGACCCTTATTCTCTTGTCAGATTCTCAGATTGCTTTGCACCGTCCATAGTCAGGCCTCACACTACATCAGAAAAGTCTGGTGATCTGCATTGCAAAAATTGCTTAGATCATGGGGAAACTTTCTGTGTAAGCCCCACCACAGCAGATGCCAGGATGGAAAGAACCTACACGATCCTAGAGACCTGTGTCAGACATTAGTCATATAATTTGGGAACCATGACTAAGACATGCATGGGAAAGGCTCTGGTTCCCCATGTTGCTTGTACAGTGGAACCTCGGTTTATGAACACCTCGGTTTACGAATTTTCGGTTTACGAATGCCGCGGACCCATCTGGAACGGATTAATTCACTTTCCATTACTTTCAATGGGAAAGTTCACTTCAGTTTATGGCCGCTTCAGTTTAAGTACTCCGTGGACTGTCTGGAACAGATTAATCCACTTTCCATTACTTTCAATGGGAAAGTTCACTTCAGTTTATGAACGCTTCAGTTTATGAACAGACTTCCGGAACCAATTGTGTTCATAAACCGAGGTACCACTGTACCTTCATTAGAAAGCTGAAGTTGGCTAAAGCTCCTTGGTTTACATCCGTGATAGCAAAAAAGACAATCACGGGAATATAATGAGCGGTTACGAATCTAAACCGTGAAAGATCCCTGAAGCGAGATAAATCAACTTAAAGTGTAATTGAAATAATTTAATAATATATAGTGTGACTAAACTACTAGCGTGATTAAATACTCAAATGAACATAAATAACTCGAAGAAAACTCTCAAAGAAACCTTAACGAGATGCCGGCTAAAAATCTTGTTTCACTATAGAAGATCTATCAGTTTCCTCAGAAGGAAAAGGAAATTTATTGCATTCGTAAATGGTCACTCAAGGCCACTTCTCAACAATTCAAAATGAGGGGAGAGTTTGTGAACTTAAGAAAAACCCAAACACTCCCAGGTAGTAAGGCTTAAATTACCCAGAATGGAAAGTCTAATTTTGCTTCAACCAAAAGGTTAGAAACCTATAAAAAGATTCAGAGCCAAGCTACCATAGCTTGTAAAAAAGATTCAGCAAAGGGCTATGTGAGCTCCCTGGTCTCATTGTTACGAAGCTATTACAAGGACTGCTGGAAGGTGTTCCTAACCACTGGCTTTTATACTGTGTGGTACTCAATTCTTAAAGGGATAGGTCACATAACATTCTATCAGGGTGTGTTCAAACTTACTTACAGAAAAAATATATATATATAAAATGACATAACAAAATGAGATACCAATAATCCAGATTTCCTGAGTGTGTGTTTCTCTGTCTGCAGCATGTACTGAGAACAGCTCTATACAGAAACAGAACCACCACCACCCAACATTGTAGTCAATGGAGAAGCCTTGGCTCCCCGCAACTCCAGGCTCACAATGGGTGGTCAGTAGGATTTAATAAGAGCTTAGTAAAAATATTCCTTTAATGCACTGCCCATTCCAATTGCATCTGCTTATCAACAGCAACAACGTAAATCTCCCCAAATTGGATTTACCCATATAGGGATACGTTGGGGGCAATAATAAGGGGATATAGGAGTCAGCTCCCAGGGGCTGTGGGGGCTTCGACCCCCACAATAAAATATTTGAGGGGCCCCCATAATATTCTATTCAAGTTGGCACCCCTGCAAGGGAGAGAACATTTTCTCTTTAGGCTTTGCCACATATTTAGTTACTTAGGCATCTATTTTTTAAAAAGTGTAAACTTAACCATGTAAAGTGTGACTATGGAAAATGGGAGTGTACAGTGTGAGCATCATGCACATACATGCACACTTGTCAGATGGCTGGCAAGAGGCGCCCTCCGTCTTTGTGGTCCTTTGGGAGCAAACCCAGATTTGTTAGAGTGTAACACACAAAAGTTCCCTTTGTCAGAAGGCAATTAATGAGTTCTATTGCTACACAGGACCCACTCCAAGCGAGCTTGTAAAATGGTTAAAACCAATTCTCTTCTGGTGGGAGAAGCTGTGAAAGAACTTCATAATAACCATAAATATGTTTCTTGCATAATCTCAGAATGCAGCTGCAACATTAATTAGCAGAGCTTAAGAACACTGTGATCGCTAAATTATAAGTACAATGAATCGTGATTGCTAAACAAAAGGGGTGCATTCGTTATCAAACAGTGCCAATTCTGCATTGAATGCAAAGTGGGTAAATGAACGGCTCTCGTTAGCACCCCATGATTGCCGGCATTGCACAGATGGTGCTTCTACAAAGAAAAGATGGCTAATTGTTATTTATCTTACTTTCCTCGGCTTGGGTTTTGTAGTATTGCAGGCTTAAAGAAAACACAAAAAAACTGGCATAAAAGATCTGAGCAACAAGAAGTACACAGAATTAATGTATGTCCTCCACCCACAGGCTCTGATTTAGCTGCAGTTGAAGCTCACTGGGTCACCCTGGGCTTCTTTCTCCTCTCTCTCTCTTTCAGAGACAGAGAGAAAAAGGGAGGTGGAGAAACATTAATTCCTTGGAAGTGCAGTGGAATAAAAATGGGATGAAATAAATGCATGAATAGAAAGTCACAGGCAACTAGTCTGGCTCAACAGCCGACGTCCTCCAATATGCATTGCCTTTCGTCTCCAAAGATGCATCTGGAGACTCCCTGGGATGTTGCCGTATGAATCCAGATGTGAACTGCAGTTTCCCCATTGCCAGGGGCTGCTTACACATCTGGATCTCTCTTGCTGAGCCGAGCCACTGTTTCATTGCCTATTTATGATTTTATCTTACACTCTGAAGGGAGCGCATTTATCAAATGCAAATAATTCCATGAGTCGACAAAGTGGGCAAAGAGGCAACTTTTCTCATTCCGCCTGATTGCCGGTGAACACTGGGAAGCAGTTTATCTTCATCTCATTCCTCAACCTGAAGGCTTCCCTTGAAAAACATGTTCGAAATGCTATTTGGAGTCATCAGTCAGCTGATTGAAAATATGCTTGTTTGTCTTTTAAGCAAAGTGCCATTCATTATTTATCAGGCACATAAACATGACGTGGCCATTTGTTAGGATGAAAAAAGCAACCCCACCTGTTTGCTATGTTACTAGCCTTTCTGTGTAGATATGCTCAGAGGGGAAGAAAGGAATTCCACCCTCATTTACAAGCTCACGGGGCATCCAGCAGAGAAAGCAAAATGCTTTGCCCATAATGGGAAAACAAAGCCAGCATAAATCATTGTTAGATTTCAGCTCCTGTCCCCTTTTCAAAAATACTGTTTTACATGACATTTAAAGAAGCCTCGCAGTTACCTGGTCAAACATTTTAGAGCCTAGGGCTTGCTGATCAGAAGGTCAGCAGTTCGAATCCCTGCGACGGGGTGAGCTCCCATTGCTCAGTCCCAGGTCCTGCCCACCTAGCAGTTCGAAAGCACGTCAAAGTGCAAGTAGATAAACAGGTACCGCTACAGCGGGAAGGTAAACGGCGTTTCCGTGTGCTGCTCTGGTTCGCCAGAAGCGGCTTTGTCATGCTGGCCACATGACCTGGAAGCTATACGCTGGCTCCCTCGGCCAATAATGCGAGATGAGCATGCAACCCCAGAGTCAGTCACGACTGGGCCTAATGGTCAGGAGTCCCTTTAGGGTTGCCAGACTCAATAGAGAACAGGACTTCTGTGCCTTTAATTGCCCTGCTCTCTTTTGAGTCTGGAAACCTTAAAGAGAAACCAGCAGACCCGTTGCTTGTAAATTAAACAAAGGGTCTGCTAGTTTCTCTTTAAGGTTTCCAGACTCAAAAGAGAGCAAGGCAATTAAAGGCACAGAAGTCCTGTCCTCTATTGAGTCTGGCAACCTTAATAACAATGTTTCCACCAAGTATCCATGGCCAGCTCCACGTTTAAGTGGACCCCTGGCAAAATGCTCTCCCTTGGCTCCCACCTAGCCACTGTTTTTTTTAAAAAATTCCCACAACATCCCAGAGCTAGACCCTTGTGGTGCTGGGGGAAATTCAAAATGGTGGCTTGTAGCAGGGCAGGGCATCAGCACTGATAGGTAGGCCTTCATGGGACTCGATATTCCTGATCACATGACAGCTTCTAAGTACCTTCAGCTGGAAGTCTATGAGAAGGTCTGAGAGGAACCTTAGAGGAGCCAACACTGGGGCAGGGCTTCTGTACCCCCAACTCTTCTTCAAACTTTGAATCCTTATAGTGTCAAAGTAAAATTAGAATCATGGTAAAAGAATGAGAGGCTCTCCTTCATTAAAAAACAAACAAACCCCCCAACAACCTCATGATAGATGACAGCTGATTCACATGCTACTTTTTTAGATGGTGAAGTCACCATGAAGTAATTTTAGCAGATCAATTTTTGCCTGGCAGATAGATTGTGGAAAGGAATCCTCTTATGACAAGAGCTGGTATTTCACATTGTAGTGCAAAGCACAGATGATTAGCATTTTGGCTAAAACAACAACATTCTTGAGCTTGAATTGATGCATACAACAGGTCAGGCCGGGGATGGTGCCGAAAGCTTTAAGCTAACTGTTTCACAGAGAGAATTTCATGGGGAAAGATACTATTTCATCACCCCCAGCATTTTTGGCTAGTTGGATAGAAACACTAACAAATTCTTGAAGTTTTGAGGAGACAGAATTTAATTGCCAAATGCAGCACCGTTGATTTAAAGGCTTCCTGGAATGACCAATTGACTGTTGTTGTGGTGGAAGAAGAAACTGATTTGGGAAGACACTCAAGAGTGTGAGGAGAAGAAGAAAAGGGAAAGGAGGAGGGCTTCTGCTTGGGAAAATGTGAGGGGTGAAATAAGGTGAGAACACACACCAGAGATGGGAGTGCAAACGTGAAAGGAGAAAGGGCAATGGATATGTTAGTCAACATGATTGTGGAGGCCAGGGGGCTTCTGCTTCAAAGCAATGAATCTGCACTCAATCTCCCTGTTACTGAGTAGGTGGAAATATAAATTCATAGTGGCATTGCTTTCCAGAAGGGTTCTGGAGTCACAGCACCATAAAAAAAAAAACCAGCATTGTCGCTTGTGAAATGTAGCTTGTGCCACAGAATTGTCACTGCAGCGTCTAGGAGAAGCATGTTTTGCTCTTTTGAGAAATGATCCCCACCAGAAGTCAAACATTTTTTTAACGCTACCAGTGTCAACAGGAGAGGTTCACAACACACACCTGTGTCTACTGAGACATAAATGCTATTGAATTCCATGGGGCTTACTACCAGGTAAATAGAATTGGGGTTGCAGCCTTAGCCATGGGAACAGCTGTAACTCAATGGCAGAGCATCTGCTCTGCATGCAGAAGGTCCCACGTTCAATCCCTGTGCATCTCCAGTTAGGACACAGAGACTCCTGTGTCTGGAACTCTGGACAGCTACCAGTCTGTGTAGATACTGAGCTAGATCATCCAGTGGCCTGATTCAGTATGAGGCAGCTTTCTATGCTCCTAAGTTTCCCAGGGATATTGCTAGAGATCATAGCTGAGTGATAGGACAGATGTTTTGCATGGAGAAAATCCAGGATCCATCTCTGGTTTTAAAAATGGAACTGATAGTAGATGATAGTGATGACCTTGGTCTTAGAATCTGGAGAGCTGCTGCTGGTCAGAGTATAGTCGTACCTTGGTTGTCAAATGGAATCCGTTCCCAAAGTCTGTTTGACTTCCAAAAACATTCAACCACCAAGGCACGGCTTCCAATTGGCTGCAGGAACTTCCTGCACTCAATCGGAAGCCGCGGAAGCCCCGTCGGACGTCCGGGTTCCAAAGAACATTCACAAACCGAAACACTCACTTCCGGGTTTGCGGCATCCGGGAGCCAAAACGTTCAACTTGCAAGGCGTTCAGGATCCAAGGTACAACTGTATATACAAAACTGAGCTCGGTGGATAAACAATAGACGGACAAATGGTATGAGGCTGCTTCCTATGATTTTAGCATGTTAGGAGTGCGGGGAGGACCAACACTCTTTCAGTTCCCAAAGAGTTTGTTTGGGAAAGTGTGAATTTTGTAGGTTCATATTTAATGGGAACTTAAATTTCTCCCTCATCCCTAAGCAAGATTAAACGGCCATTCTAAATAGCATTTGTACTAGGATGGGTGGCCCCCATCTTGTACTTCAGCTGATGGGACAAAATGACCAGGAGTAAGTGAGCTTTCCCAGGCTTGGGGAGCCCATGTCTATGAAAAGCTTCTTTGCTCCCAAGGATTAGAGCTGTCCCCCTTTTTAAAAGCCTCTGTGAGGTATTGCACGCTTCCTTCAAGCGTGTTGTGCTTGGATGAAACAAAGTTACAATGGCAAAAAGCCTTTTCCCTCAGCTCTAATAAACTTATTCATTGTTAAATCTTCGACCGAGTCATATCCCACTTCTAGTGGGAAAGATTACTAATGCCACAGTAATCGTTTTCAGCATTATAAATGTGCAGTAAGTTGGTGGAACAAATAGATTATTGTGTAAAATAGATAAAACTAATTAAGCATGTCAGCTCACTCAAGCCTATTATATAGAACAGTTTATCTCATTTTGTTAAATAGATTATGGCTTACATTTAATGCTGCTGTATGTTTAAAAAACTGTTAAAAATTCCACTAATTAGTTGAGAAAGAGGGTTTAGATGATCATACATCTGCATAGATTATTGTGTATCTGCAAAGTGAAGAAAGACTAATGATAGTGGGATAATTACAGACCTATCAACTTTTTGAAGGTTACTAAAACATTGCTATTTTTTCTGAAGACATTGTTTTTTATTTGGGACTGAACATTATTCTATCTTACATCATGATCTTAAAACGTATTACTTGGGAGCAAGCTTCACTCAATGAATTTAGGACTATAGTGTTTTCTAAGCAACAGAATATAAATAGTGATATGTGGTTATTTTCTGAGCAAGGCCAAATGGAATTATTGCCACAGACAATCAACTTACTTTTTTTTAAAAAGAAAAGGAAGTATTTTTAAAAATATTATTGGCAGGCATGTATGCAGGCATATGGATATACAAGCAAAACAGGAAAAAAAATTTCTTGGCCATTCTTGTTTTTCCATGAAAAACTCTTCTGAAAAAATGCATTTTTCTTTGGGCTATCACCGAATCAAATAATTTTTAGTTCATTAACCTGCCTTTCAACCAGTTTACCCATTTAATTTCAATGAATTTGTATTTTACCAACACTTCCATAGCGGTAACTTTCTGATACATTGAAAAGGGGCATGATAATAAACTGAAAAATAAGAGCTAGAGCTGACTCCCGAGAATGAAGCAGATCTTTTTAAAAAACAAAAACAAAAAAACAGGAGGCTACCAATGCCAGCATGGAGGCAATTAGAAATTAGAAATTTAACAGCTAGATCAGGCATCCCCAAACTTCAGCCCTCCAGATGTTTTGGACTACAATTCCCATCTCCCCCGACCACTGGTCCTGTTAGCTAGGGATCATGGGAGTTGTAGGCCAAAACATCTGGAGGGCCGCAGTTTGGGGATGCCTGCGCTAGAGACACCCAAAACTACATATGTCTTACTTATAGCAAATACATCTTATCATCGTGAAGACAGGGAAGCTGTTGAGCTTTTAACCAACTCTCAATCTTGCTTTCCCTAGTTCCAGCTGAGCCATCTGAAGCAGTTGGTTCTCAGCTACAAAAGCTGGTGCCATTTTGTAATAAAAAGGTGATTAAAAGTTAGTCTCAAGGTGCCATCAAACACATTTCTTTCATCACGGAAGACTAACACACGGGTTTTATATTGTATTAATATTTTAGCTTTCACTCCCTGTTGCTAGAACACACCAGAACAAAAACAGCCCTAAAAAAACCCCAAGCTACTGTGCCCTTAAGCCACAGGCTTGCTGATTAAAATTTGTCCCAATTAAATTGATCAAAGCTTGGTGCACTAGTTTCAATGAATTAACATATAATAATGAGCAATGGAGTTTTTTTTTTCCTTTTTGAAAAACGGCAATTCTAGGGGAAAAACAACAGAACAGGGAGAGCTGAATAATGCATTTGCACTGGGGTGTCTTAAAATTAAAAAAAATGACCATGCACTCATTACAAAATGCACTCAATGTGTATTATAGCCATTCTGACCCTGTTCTAACATACAGTAATTGCTCATCACCACCAACTCTATGATCCACAACTCAGGTACAATGACGAACTTAAGTTAAGTGCATTTATACCCCTAAAGGTCATTGGTACTAAGGAACTGCTCTGATGCAATCTCACACACAATTCATAACTTTTCCGTAAGTAAGAAACAACACATCTTCCCAAATATGGTACATTTCTGTTAAAACTGTTTACTGTGTACAAGTTGGATCTTGAAGCTACACAGAGGGGGGGAAATCATATCAATAGATTACCATAAACTTGATCTTTGACATTATTATGCCTTCCTATGAGATTGATCCCAGATTGTGGATGTGTGAGATAAATCAACTTAATTACTTCACTGAAGCATTGCAGAAAAAGGTACTGTCAAAACTCCACCTCTAGAGAACAGTCAAACCTCGGTCGTCGAACGTAATCCATTCTGGAAGCATGTTCGGCTTCCAAAATGTTCGACAACCAAGCCATGGCTTCTGATTGGTTGCTGGAGGCGTTTGGGATCCGAGGTTTGATTGTAACTTGAAGTTGAAGTGTGCTATACCAGAAGTGGCCATGAATTATGGCATAAAAGACTTCGGCTTGTGTGGTGGGAATTTTCCCCTACCTCTCCCCAGGCACCTGCTGTAACCCCAAAAACTGCCTTGGGGTTGGTTGGGGGTCAGGAGAGCCCCCAGAACAGTACATGGGAGAAGGAAGGAGGAGGAGGGGCAACTGGGTTCTTTATGCTATTTTTTAACAGGAAAACAAACCCACAAAAACTTGAACTTGGAGTGGGGGACACAATGTTAGGGGAATGATATTGAGGTAAAAGGCCAGAAAAAAAAACTTGCATAGAGAAACATGACTTACTCTCTTCCCAGGAGGGCCAGGGGGTCCTGCTTCACCTGAAGGACCTGGTGGACCCTGGAAAAATAAAATACCTGTATGAATACCCTTGGTATGTGCTACTGAAGATCAAGTATTGACACAGAACCGTCCTTGATACTTTCAGATATATTTGATCCGGGATCCTTTGTGGTGACAGTTTCTGCATCCACATACCATTCCCCCCCCCCAAAAGGCTGCATGAAAATTCGTATGAATTTACATTTTCCTAATGTATGCTCTTTTTTGCAAACGATTATCCCTGATACAGTATAATGCACTTTGCATTTTATTTCTGTAAATATGTGCATTTTTGTGTGTGCTGTCCCCTAATGTTTTTACTCAAGAAGTGCAACACAAATCCACCCCCCCCCCCGGCAAAAAAATTCCTAGATAGTACTTACTTATTCACCTCTATTATAAGTGAATAACTGGAAAGGGCCAGCAAGCTTTTAGCTCAGGATGCCCCTGTCTTTTCACATCTAGGTTCCATTATCAGTGGAATTAATCAAGTTTAAACAGAGTAGTGTGTCCCCTTCTTAAATACTTATTACAGAGGCACCACTGGACATTCTTCTGGAAGTTCTTTGTATTGTTATTTTAGATCTCATGCGGAAATGGTTGAATTTGGTTGTGTACTTCTGTTTGTTTTATTTTTTCCCCTCTATGATTATTTGCAATTATGTAATGATGTGATTTTTGTATGTGGTAAGCCGCCTTGAGCATGGTTTTAACTTTGGAAAGGCAGCTCACAAATAAAATTATTGATTGATTGATATTGAAAAGACGTTTTGATCTGATGTGGTGAGCTGGAATTCAGGCATGCCTAAAATTCCCAGTTCCCACTAACCTTGCCAAAAGTAGCTCTTTGAATTCCTTGTAGATGCCTGTCCACATGAGCATTTTATATATCGCTTTCTTCTCAGAGTCTACCTTGCTGCTCATTCAAAGAATACACACAACAAAATTCATTCCCAAATGGCCATGCCATGCAGCTGGTCCTAGGACAGCCCTGTGTTAAGTCCAAGCAAAGTTTAATTTGGAAGTACCGTATTTTTCCATGTTCCAGGTTTTTTATATATATACCAAAAATTTAGGTTTAAAATTGGGGCTTGTCTTATACACAGTTAGTTCTGAGGGGTGTTTTCTTAATTTGGAGTCCCCCCCAAAATAAAGGGCATCTTATACATGGACGCCTCCTATACACAGAAAAATATAGTAGCCTATGAATTGTTCTGGATCTCAACTAATTACTTCCTCTGGTGCTTATTCATCCACTTCCAGCACTCATTTCCCATTGAGAAAAGATTTGAGAAGAAAATGCAATCAATGGTTGCATTATTTTGCTTTCATTTTTTGTGTGTGTCCTCATATGCTCTCGGAATGCAACTTGCAATTTTTCAGTGAAAGTCCCACATTCAAAATACTACAGGGTTATTAGAGATATTTTACTTACGGGTTGGCCTGGGTCGCCATCTTCACCTTTCTCCCCTCCTGTACCATCAGTCCCCTAGGAAGAAAAAGACAATGTTTGTCTCGCTTAACCATGCCTGAATTTTGTATCCTGTACAGAAAAATGACCTTCATTCAAAAGAACTACTACGGACTTGCAGAACAGATTGCTCATGTAAATCCCACACTTCATCTAATTGCTCTCAAGAGGGACTTGCCTATGGTTCTCAGGCAGCCTCTCCTATAGGCAGTTTTGCAGGGCCAATCCTAATTAGCTGTAGCAGCATTCATCCCCAGACGCTGCTTGGGCTGGGCAAAGTAGCCAACTAGTACAAAAATTCAATGTGGTATAGTAGTTTGAATATTGGACTAAGGGTCTGGAAATCCAGGTTCCAATCCTCAGTCATAGGGTTCCCTGGTTAACCTTGGGCCAGCCTCACAGGGTTGTTTTGAGTGTAACATGCATACCTGTGACCTCCTTGATGGGATATATATATAAAATGGACATAAAACAACCGTCCATATTAAATGATCTACTTATGGTTAAATTATCTACTTATGGCTTCTCTTCTGTAAGGGGGCGGAGTTACAGAGAACAGCCCCCCCCCATCATAAAGTCCAGCTCCTCAACCAGTCAGAGCTCCAGCAGCAGGTCCAGTGAAGGGCAGGAGGAAGTGAGCAGGTCGGTACAGGGCTCCGGCAGCATCCAAGAGCCACGACTGCAGCCTAGAGCTTCTATACAGGAAATGGTCAGTGGCGGAGCATCGGACAGGCACCCTTTCCCCCCAATGCCTGATTTGAGGCGTTCCAGCTCCCGTAGGAGCAAGGGGTGGCGCTTTGGGGTCCCCAAACTATTTTGCTGGGCGCGTAGCCGGAAAGCGCCATTGCGAGATTCTGATGAAGACTGAACAGTCATGTTTCTCTTATCTCTTGCACTGTAAATAAGTATGCACCAATAAAAGTCTTAAAGACACGACGGTGTGGAGCGTCGTTACTCGAGGGTAGCCACCAGCATCCCTGACATCTTCCATTAAAAGCAAAAGAAAAAATGGGCCAGTCCCCCGATCAGAGCCTTTTGCTCAAAGCATATTTTCACAAGCAAGACTCTCCAACCACAGGCCTCCCCCGAGTCCCCCAACATTGGTTGAAGCCACAGGAATGTCACTTAGGTGTGAAAATAAATGCAGCCTGGTTAGAGCATGGTGCTGATAATGCCAAGGTTGCAGGATCGATCCCCGTAGGGCACAGCTACATATTCCTGCATTGCAGGGGGGTGGACTAGATTTTCCCCAGTGTCCCTGCCAACTCTACAATTCTATGATTCTATGATACAGTGCAGTCTTATCTGCATCTACAGAGAAACCGCCTCACAGAGTTTGACATGACTCATTCCCGGGTAAATGTGTACAGGATTGCTACTAGCCATCTGAATTGTCAAGATACTCACAGCAGGCCCAGGTTCACCAGGGGGGCCAGGGTCACCAGGAAAGCCAACAGGACCCTACAAAGACAGAGAGCAAAGTTAAGGCTGCTATTGTCAACTAGAGATAGGAACAAGTAGCAACAAACAGCCAGACACAGTGTAGAAATAACCGAGGTTCTGGTGCAGAAGTGGGGTGCCTTTCTTTGCTAATAGGGGCCCCGTCTTCTTGAAGGTTATCTGTTGTGTGGGTCAGGCCAAAGCCAGAGGGAGGTGGGAGCAGAGCCAAAATTGGGAGAATTTCCCTATTTTTCTTTGTATTTCAACCACCCCTTCCTCACTCTCTGTCCTTCAATGTCAAATTATCTCTCTGCCTTCTCACCCACTGAGCTGCTAGGGGTAGGACTAGAGGTCTTGGACTGGGCTTCTGAAATAAGTGTGAGGGTTGTCTGGTGGGACAGCAGAGCCATGTCAGAAAGAATAAAGTCATGGAACAGGGCTGTATTGCATTATAAATCCATTGCCTTATTTTTTATATTTTTTTAATGATAGGGTTACTTACTGGGTTACCCTTGGGTCCATCATCACCTGGAGGTCCTTTAATGCCTGCTGGTCCAGCTGCCCCTGGTGGTCCAGCCTCACCCTTTTCACCCCTTTCCCCTTTTGGACCCTGTGAAGGACAGACACAATTGTCAGGGCATTATGTAACTGATCCACAGGGGCAGAAAAGGAAATCAGCTGTAGAACGTTGTGAAGAGGTAATCGCCACATTTTAACGGGAAAAGCTTAGTAACGTATTGAACTCCCCACCCACAAAAAAAAAATCTGTAGAACACCTGGAAGGTCCAGATCAGCCTCCAGATTGGAAAGTAGTGCCAATGTCAATCACGCTTTCGCATCATTTATTTTTCTGATTGCAAGAATGCAGGGAGAGGGCAAGAAAAGAGAAAGGAATTTATTGACGTGCGCACACCTTCCCATCAGAACACCCTCCCATCAGATGTCAAGGAAATAAGCATCAATTAGACTTTTAGAAGACATCTGAAGGCAGCCCCTGTACAGGAAGGTTTTTAATGTTTGAAGTTTTTGTGTTTTAATGTTTTGTTGGTAGATAACCCAGAGTGGTTGGGGCAACCCAGTCAGATGGGTGCTATATAAATGAAATCATCATCGTCGTCATTGAATTATCCTCTGTAAAGCAAGAGCTATTGGAGAAATGTTGGTAGAACTGAGTCCCTAATCTGTAGGCCAATCAAATGTTGATGGGCATGTATGAGTCCTTCCAGAATGAAACCCCAGGGAAGTCAATTGGGGCCAGGGCAGCTCTCCAGATCAACAAGCAAGAGGACCCAGCAGATCAGCTGGGTCAGAAAAATAGGCAGATAGGGCAGGTATCCATTGAGGAATCCAGGAACTGGGGTGAGCTGGAGAGAAAGATGTAGCCTAATTTCCTAACCAGCAACCCCCAATATTTGAAAGGCTGAACTTCCAGAGCCCATTGAGTATATCCAGACAGTTGAGCTGTGTAGGTTTACTAGCCAATCAGATTGTAGCTAATGACCAAAAATCTTTGGACTGAGTGCGAGGGCTCTTTATCTCATTCATATACCTAGGAAACATCTATAATCCCTGATGCAATGAAATAAATACATGTTATCCCTTGAAGTTGTATAACAGTTAAGAATACATTACAACACTTTATCAAAAATAAATAAAATTAAAAACATAAACACTTACCCCTGTTCCAGCTTCTCCAGGAGGGCCAGGGTTACCAGCTTCCCCAGGTTCACCCTACAAGAATCCAGAATTATTTCAGAAAAATCAAACATTGTTTTCTACTATTACCTGAATTCTCATCAAACAGTATTTCTCTCTCTAGCTCTTCCCCCGCCCCTCACTTTGTCTGAAAGTAAATCCCAGAGAATTAGGAAATGCTAATGGAAAACTACTTCAAAGTGATTTACTTTAATTGAAAGTGATGTCAGGCGCTCAAACTAGGGAAAGAATGATAAATAAACATAGCGACAAATAATGAAATAACATGCAGACGAATAATAAAACCTTCACTGCAGGCCTCAAATGCAAACCCAGCACAATTTATCGGCGATGATAGCTGTTTAGTACACCAGATGGCTTGCAAGCCATATGTAAACGATCTGTGCAAATGCAACATTTATACAGTATTAAAGAAATGTTTAAGTAAATTTATTCTTCTCATGAGCCCAAACCCAGAATCACACAAAACCTAAATATATCATTTCAGTAATGAGCAGTGATGGGTGAGCTCCCTTTGGCTTGATTTGGAATTGGCTTGGAACTTATGAGGTTTCTTGGCAAAGCATTTTCTCAGTGCTTCCTCTTTCCCCCCGCAATGCTGGTGTGAGCATGCTGAGGGTGATAGGCGCATACGCATCATCACACTGCCCATTTAGAAAATTGTGATTTGATTTGGTACTACCTGCGTGACTGAAGTTGTAATGAACACAAATGGCACAGCAAAGGGCTCAGACATACCCCCAGTTTATTTGCTCAAGCAGCTCAGTAAATTAAAAGGTCATGAAGTTCCACAGCAGTCAATGACATTTTAGAAACCCAACAAGCTTCCTTCTTCCAAGTCAGACTATTTGTTCATCTAGCTCTGCATTGTCAACTTTCGTCGTCACTGTCTCTCCAGCATCTCAGTAGAAGGTCCTTTGTAGGCCGTACAACCCAATCCTTTTAACTGTGGGAGCCATGGATTGAAGCCAGGACTTTCTACATGTGATGCATGTGGGCTATACCACTGAGCTTCCCCTTTCATTGAAAGTCAGGAGTTAACATTAAGGAACTTCTGTGAATAAATCTAGAAAGCAGCTTCCTTTCGGTAGGCTACCTGGTCTGTTGAAAGCTGCCCACCATATGTGAGCAGAATCTCATTTAACATTCCAAGCTGGACCAAAACCTCCAGGGGAAACAGTGCTCAATTCCTAATAAACCTGAGCATGATGAGTTGCATAAATTTGCATACTGAACCAGGTAATTATGGACCACTACTTATGACTGGTTGCATTCTAGCAACCTGATCCTTTGTTTCCAAGCAAATGGCAGCTACTCTAAATAATGAGTTGCATGGTATCAATACTTCTGACGTCAACACTCCACTTGGTTGGCAAAAGCCCATCAAGGGAAACTTGAGTAGAAAAGGGTTGAGGGACATGCCTTTACATCACGCAGATTCTTCCAGCTTCTCCACATCCTTGTCCTTTTTTCTATTCACAGAGGCTTCCCACACAATTAAGAACCCTATTCAGATGCCTATTTTAAACTTTTCTGCTGTATTCAGTGCAATCTGCTGCTCATAAAGCAATATGTTACCTGAGACAGAGAGCTGCCACTACGACAGCATCTCATCTCGGGTTCTCTCCCAGCTCTTTCAAGAACACAGGGATGGATGTTGCCTTAGCATCCAATAAATTAAGGTTGAATCCAGAGCCTCACTCTGTGCAGCAAAAAATTGGATAAAGGTCCGAGACTAGAATAGTTTCACGACTTTCCAGGAATGGCAACTGGGTAAACACAGACCCATCCACAGCTGAGGACTGCAGGAACTTATCATCAAGGTATGGACATATAAAAAATGCCTTGCATGGAGGCAGGCCATTGTTGACCCCTTTGACTGGTCATGACTCCCCAAGGCATCAGGCTGCGTTCAGTGGTGTGCAGTGATTTTTTTTGTGTGTGGGGGAACAGTTAGGGCCAGAGGCGCCAGCTTGCAAGGCTGATTGGGGGTGGGTGACATCGTGCATGTGAGCATCGTGCATCATGGCTGGGCTTTGGGAAGATGGCAGAAGGGCTCTTGGACTCATAAGAGCATCACGCCTCCCTCCCTGAGCTAAGCAGAAGCTTCCTGGACTTTGGGAAGGAGGCACCAGCGGAACATTTAGGGGACTATCCTAGTCCCCCTATTCCACCAATGACACACCATTGGCTGCAGTCCTCTTCAGGCCTGTTACCAGGAGATTCTACTTACTTGTAGATGCCAAAGTTTGAACTGAATACTCTTTGCAAACATACTGCTGCAGTGCTACATGCTCTCATTTCTAAGCATCCACTTCAGATTCCATTTAGAAATGGGCAACAAACCCACAAGCCAAGCCAGGCTTTGTATGATCGGATTTGAAACAAGAGCACGTCAGCAATGATGGCCAGTATTCCTTCTTCCCTTTCATACAACGGTCAAGAGTTTCCCCTCACCACTTCAAAACGCAGCCACTGTGTTTTCTTTGAAGCTTTCCTTTCTTCCCCCTTTCATTAATCGCAATTGCTGCTCTATTTTTTAAATTTTTTTAAAAGTAGAGTACTTTGGGGAGAAGTTGGCTTTTAAGTGGTTTGTGCTTGAGTGTAACAGAAACCCTTTAGAGTTCCGCTCTTTTCTGAGGAGACTGGAAACATTAATCATTCAGCATTGCAGAGGACATTTTCACAGCAGCTGCCTTTGATCACTTTGGCCAATACAACAGCATGCATGGCAGAAATAAGAAACAACAAGGCAGTTAAAAATACAATGCATTAACTGGAGCAATATGGAGTTTGGATAGATAGATAGATAGATAGATAGATAGATAGATAGATAGATAGGCTTTGAACATTGGTTTCAGTGACTGAATGTGATCAAATGCTGCTCTCAAAATTTGGCTTGTTTTTGTTTGTTTTTAAACTGTTAAAGTTTGTAATCCCACTATTGCCTTGCTTGAAAACTGTGCAGAGAATATTTGTTGATGGGTGGCTATAGACACTTCAACATCAACTTTGTTGGACTGGCCATGTTGTGTGGATGCCTGATAATCATCTTCCAAAGCAGCTACTCTATTCCGAACTTAAACATGGAAAGCATAATTCTGGTGGTCAACAAAAGAGGCTTAAAGACTGTCTCAAGGTAAATCTTAAAAAAATGTAGTATAAACACTGACAACTGGGAAACACTGGCCTGTGAGCACTCCAGTTGGAGAACAGCCTTTACCAAAGGTGTCATGGGCTTTGAAGACACTCGATCTCAGGACGCAAGGGAGAAACGTGCTAAGAGGAAGGCACGCTTGGCAAATCCACACCGTGATCAACTCCCGCCCAGAAACCAATGTCCCCACTGTGGAAGGACGTGTGGATCCAGAATTGGCCTCCACAGTCACTTATGGACCCATTGTTAAAACCGCGTTTATGGAAGAATTCTTAACTCGGATACGAGTGATCGAAGAAGAAGAAGAAGAAGAAGAAGAAGAAGAAGAAGAAGAAGAAGAAGAAGATAGGCACCGTATTAACAGGAACAACAGAGACATGCAGAAATGCACTATGTACAGTGGGCTGCAAATTCTAGGATGCTGAGTGCCATCTGAGGATAACTTCACTTTAGGTCAAAAAATGCTTCCAACAAAAACACCATGGAAAAGAAACAAAGATCAGACACAGAAATATACGGTGCGATTTTATTATTTTTATCCTCACTGTTCCTAGAGGATGAGAATTCAAAATTTCCCTTGCACAGTTTACATATTTTCTTTGAATAGTTTCTCAATCCGAATTAAGCCCAATTCACACGGTGTTGCGTTTGTTAGGTTTTTTTTTTTTTTAATGGAAGTCCCTATGTGAAGCATCAGTAAGTGCTTTTCCTGAGACTTAAAAAGCTTGTTAGAGGAAATGAAAACCCTAGATACGGTAAGGTGAGCTACAGTTCTTTTCATTTATCTTATTGGCATAGAAAAAGAAATAAAATAGAATTGGAAGTACCCAAAATAAGTGGCTGAATCTTCCTTTGGATAGGAAGGAGGAACACCTGGGGCTTTAAGCGAAAGAACTGCACTGCTTTGCTTTCTAGGCGTGATTAAGAAGTGGCCCGTGACCCAAATGATTTTGACTGACCTGTGACTTCAGTCAGTGTTTCTGAATGCAAAGCTCTGACAGATCTGCATCTGGAGGGATAAGATCTGTGTAGTGTACCAAAAAGAATATGGAAAGGACTTGTGGTGCTCCAAGGCAAAACAATTTAGAGAGGGCTTCAGCTATGAAAAGTGGAAAGGGAAAGTTCAAGAGGGCTCCGTCTTTTTAGCCAACTGCTAGGTCAAGAAAGCAAAGGAAAATAGGAAATCTTCTGAAGAGGCCTTCAGAATACCTGACTTGTTTTGTCATACCAAATCCCAATATTCACAAGCAAACAAACCTGCCCAATTTTGAATTATCGGAATAACCAAAAACAAACAAACAAACAAACAAAAAACACCCAAGTCATAACTGCAAAAGCATGTCTTCTCCTTTTTGTTCAATTATGCCGTACATGCATCAGAATAAATTATACCTCTCCAGAACATGCCTCAGCATTTTTTAATATACAGTGGTACCTCTACTTAATGTTCACCTCCGGTTACGTACCCTTCAGGATATGTGCGCGACAAACCTGGAAGTATTTTTCCGGGTTTCGCTGCGTGCGCATGCGCAGAAGCAGCACCTCGGGATACGCACACCTCAG
This sequence comes from Zootoca vivipara, assembly GCF_965207765.1. NCBI lineage: Eukaryota > Metazoa > Chordata > Lepidosauria > Squamata > Lacertidae > Zootoca > Zootoca vivipara. The sequence continues at coordinate 18,851,280 of NC_142590.1, read as the reverse complement.
GATTCAACCAGAGCTCTGGAACGGATCCCGTGCACAATCGGAGGTACCACTGTGTATTGCTTGGTCAGAAATACTGATTAATCTGAGGCATCAATGAATACAGACCTTCGCCAGACCCCATCAGTACAGACAGATATATTGAGTGTGCATAATTAAAAGCATAGAATTATTTTAGATTTAATTTGATACAGACTTGAAATAAATCATCTCAATTTGCAGATTCTTTGAGATCTTAAAATTTCAACCATATGGAAAACTTAGGTCTTTGAATCTGTAAAATTCAATGTCTGTTTAATTTACCCTAATAGAAGAGAGGTGGAGCTCAGATGAGAGAAGTGAGATTGAACCAAAGATAGTTGAATTTTGTCAAACGTGTACGTTTTTGGTTTATGTATTTAAGAAATTCCAAATTTGACAATTCCACATATGAGACACTATTTGCTGGATTTAGATCCAGTCATGAAGGTTCTTAGAGTGGAGCCTGCAGCACAATGGCCAGTGTGTTTGTCTGTTAACCAGAAGGTTGGTGGTTTGCACCTAGGGATGGCTATGGCAAGATTCCTGCAGGGCAGGGAGTTGGACGACAGGACCCTCATGGTCCCTTCCAACTCTATGATTCACATGCTTGTTTTTGACATGTCCATGCCACACAATATGTCATTTCCCTTTCATTTTATGGGTGAAAGTTTCTTCTGAATGTGCCCTACAGGAGTGGCTGAGGAAACCCAGCCAGATAGACAGGGTATAAATAATTAATTACGATATTATAATTTTAATTATCATGGTACTTATCACTACCCATTAAGATCTAAAATTCTCAGGTAAACCATTATCTAGCAGGGAGAACCAAATGGAACCAGGATTTGAATGTGCCATTGACTCTGGATTTTCCATGGTTTGGACACTGCAAAAAACTAATTCAATGAAACAATAGTATTACTAAAGTCCACATCATTGTGGACTCCTTCATATAACCTACTTTGTATAATCCACAGGATTTCTAACACCCATGACATGTAAAGTTAAATCTGGTAAATGAGGTAAATCCAAGGTGTACAGATTGCCTCATATTTTCAAGAAATTAAAGTCCTGCAGTGTTTCATCTTCTCAAAACTCATTTTTGTTTTTATGTTAGATCATTACATTAAAATGGTATGTGTGTGGTTCTATTCAACTGAAGAGAACCAACAGGAATAAATTGCATTGCATAAACATGTCCTTCCCTACATATAACGGGATGGAAAAAGTCCAATCTGGATTATGATCTTCCCAACAAAAAGTTAATAAAATACATCAGATAGTAAAAGCAGTGTTGGAAGAGTCTTAATTCTGGTGAAATAGCATTTAAGTCAATGTTAAGTCTACAATAAAATTAACATAGTATCTAAAACAGAATCATCCCATGTACTATTACTGTTGAAATATCAGCTTGGGAGAAAGACTGGTTCTTCCACATTCTCTCATTATTTTGTAAAAGTAACGGAGATTCTTGTAGCACCTTAAAGACTTACAGATTTATTATGGCATAAATATTTAGTGAGTCTGCTCATGTGAACTCCAGTCCACTGAACTTTATGCCATAATAAATGTATTGCAGTGAAAGCCTACTCAAAGGTAAATACCATTGGTTTCAATGGCATTTACTAAAAGGAAAGTAGGTATGGAATTGTCTTTACATGATTCTTTGTAGATTTTGCTCGACTAACGTGGACAAGGTAAAAATGGCTACTTTTTAGACACAGTAAATTTGTGCTGAAATGAGTTTGCCATGCCATTTTAGGTGAAATATTCTTCTGGGTAAAATTAGAAGATGCAGTGGAACCTCTGTTTTCGAACGTAACCCATTCCGGAAGACCGTTCGACTTCCGAAACGTTCGCAAACTGAGGATCAATGGGTAGTCGGCAAAATCCGTTGAAAAAATGGAGAAACTGTTTGACTTCCGAGTCGTGTTCAAAAACGGAAGCAATTACTTTCAGGTTTTCGGCGTTGGGTTCCAAATCATTCATCAACGGAGCCGTTCGAGAACCGAGGTTCCACTGTATGGATATAATTTTGAAGTTTGGCATAGATGCCTATTTTCGCCTCTCCAACTTGGCACCACATATATTTGGCAAATGTATGCCAAGCTGCATGCCTATTCCTCCTCAAAGAATTAGATTAAACAATACTTTGTGTGCATGGGGGAAGTGTGCCTGTCCTGGATTCCTGGGGTAGGAATGTATTCACTAGCTTTTAGTTTCCCAATGAGCACTTTCTAGTAGCTCTTTGAAGCTCTTGAGTTTTAGCAGTGTTGTATTATATATATCCAAGTGATGCAAAGGTCCTAATGAAATCATGGAAGAAGAGCAGTCTGAATTGTATGCTACTCCTTTAATCAAGCTGCATGCACACAGAATAAATCATGCAAATTGCACATAATGGCATATTTCACTTTGCAAAATTTAATCTGGTTCTAGATATGGAATGTTGAGATGAAACACGAGGCTCAACTCAGATCCACCTACTCTTGGGGTATCTACTCATGCTGGTTCTGTACAAGATGAAGAATGAGATGGAGGAGCGCATTCATCTGACCATCAGACTTTCCTCATTGGGCAGATAAGCAAATAATGCTTAGGAACAATCCCGAACCCATAGCTGCCAAGTTTTCCCTTTTCTCATGAGGAAGCCTATTCAGCATAAGGGAATTTCCCTTAAAAAAAGGGAGAACTTGGCAGCTATGCCTGAACCTCATATTTTGTTCTTTTCCTATCTTGCACGTCTTTGCTTGGTGCAGCTAAAAAGCTCGAATGATTCCAATGAGAATGAACACACTGTGCCGCTTGATTTTGAATTCTGATTCTCCACCAGACCTAACCACACATTTCCAAAATTCTCACCAACCATGAAATACAGTACTGTGGTACCCCGGGTTACAAACGCTTCGTGTTACAGACTCTGCTAACCCAGAAATAGTACCTCAGGTTAAGAACTTTACTTCAGGATGAGAACAGAAATTGCATGGCGGTGACGCGGCTGCAGCGGGAGGCCCCATTAGCTAAAGTGGTACCTCAGGTTAAGAACAGTTTCAGGTTAAGAATGGACCTCCGGAATGAATTAAGTTCTTAACCAGAGGTACCATTGTAATTTGGATCTGTTGGTTGTTAAAAAGAACAAGAAGAAACCAGGGGCACTCCCCAATGATCTATTTATTGAACATTCATCCTGGTTTGTTTAGATTAGACAATGGCTGTGTACACACCATATATTTAAAGCACATGAATTCTTCCAAAGAATCCTGGGAAATGTTTATTCAGAGTGCTGGGAATGATAGTTTCTGGGGTTTTTTGAAGGCAGTCATGTTCTTTGTGTCAAAGCGACTGTTATTTTGGATTTCCCAGTGCATTTCCTTCACTTTTCTTATCACATAGCAGGCTTGCTGTGCAAGACCTCCCATGTCAACTATAATTGCATAACCTGAATTTGTATCTGAATTCCACCTGAAAACATCAACAGTCTTAAAGCACCCGAACTGATTGGAATACGTATACAGCCGTACATCCTAAAGCGTTAACATTAAAATCACTTGTGTGTGTGTCCTTTGCCATACCATTCATTGTTGTTCTTTTAAAGTTTGTTCGCTTACTTACTTTGTCACCAACACCTCCAACGGAGCCAACAGATCCTGGTGGACCTTGAGGACCCTGGGATGGCAAAAAAGGAGGTCAGTTAAATCATGTGCTTTACTTATTTGTTTAAAAAAAAAAGAATGTAAAAAGTGTTCAAAGGATGTGTCTCTTACATCAGCTCCACTTGGACCCTGCGGACCTCTTGGGCCAGGGGGACCAGGGGGACCCTGTAGGAAACAAATACAAAACACAAATTAATCAGGTTTACATACATTAAAGCCAGCACAAGGGCCATTAGCTTAGCATTTTACAGAACTAGCTAAGAGCTTCCAATGTATGACAAAGGGAGTCACAGTTACAGTGAATGTGCCAATTCTAGTATCGATTCTTGGAGCATTTGGACAGTCATATTGGGCTGGTTCGTAAACTCAGTTGGCTATCTTACCACTAACAGTAATGATGTCTGGAGCAAGCCTCAGCTGAAGATCTCATGACCCAGGGATGGGAGGAGAGGGCACGAAGAAGGAAAGACCTTCTATTTTTGTGTAATACTCTTTGTCATTCGCGTATTGAACACTGAATAGCAGAGGAGAAAGACTTACCATTGGACCAACGTCACCATTTTCACCTTTTTCCCCTGGTGGGCCAGGAAGACCCTAGGAGGAACAACAACAACAACAAAAGGGATGGGTTTATATATTTAATTATCTCAGATTCTCTCAATGTAAATTACAATCCCCAATAGATACATCTTTAAATGTAAGAACATTTCATTCCGGGCCGGCCAGTGAGTACCTTCAGGGACAAGACTGCAGAAGGGTTTTAAAATGTGCATTTAGCAGAATGTGTTGTGGGGCCCTTCACCTTGTTCAGACCAGTTTGTAATGAAGTAATGAAGCATTTTTTTTCTTGGCAAGTCTGCAGTGCTTAGTAGCAACATTACGCAGCCCCCTTGAGAAGGGGATTTGCAGGGTCTCCAGTCCTTTGTTGGAAAATGAGCCATGGTGCAAGAAAAAAAGCCAACCAATTAAACAGCACCAGAATACTTGCACTTTCCTGTTTTATCACCTAACATGCATAAATGATACAGCCTCACTTTCCTTTATTGTACAGTAATACCTTCGTGAACGTCCGCCTTGTCTAGCATCCATTCTGGCGAATGTCCGCAGCAAACCCAGAAATCCCAGAACAGGTTACTTCCAGGTTTGCCACTTGCGCATGTGCAGAAGTGCTAAATTGTACTTTGCACATGCGCAGAAGCACAAACCGCTCTGCGCATGCGCAGACATGGCACTTTGCCCTGTGTCCGGAAGCAGATCTCAGCCACAAAACAAGGTATGACTGTACTGTTTTGTCCATTTCCTCCTGATTATTTGGATGTTTAATAGACTATGCTGCATTCACATGGAAGGCTGTGACAGAAAGTAAGACGCATCATGAAATATATCCATTGATTGCAATAGATGAAGGAAGGTAAAGGAGTTGCATTTTTGTCTCATTACCGCTTTCTAAATAATGACAGGTATTTTCCGTTATGTAGAACTGCACTAAATGTGGCATATACAATGCTAATTCCTGACATTCAGATGTTTGGATTGTGCACTGAATTCATTCAGAAGCCCAGCACTGGACACTGTGTCATTTGGAAGAAACTGTCTTCCTCCAGCATTAAGTATAAATTTATTAAGTTGTTTCACTCTCAAAAATTCACAAACTTTTGCTATATTTCTTCTTCTTCTTCTGAGCGCTACATTTCCTCAGAGGCAATCTGTTGGGGTCACATGCCAGAGGTGAGCAGTGCTGCCCAGCATTTTGTCACCCCCCTCAATGGTGACACCCGGGGTGTCCCACACCCACCGTACCCCCTTCCTCCACCCCTGTCTCTATGCCAGCCCCCTTCCGCCATTCCCCTCTTGAACACCAACTGCCTACCGCTGTAATACGGCCTTATGACTGGTTGCTTTTTTGAAGTGAAAGCATTATACAGTCATACCTTGGTTTAAGTAAGCTTCGGTTTGAGTACTTTCAGTTTAAGTACTCCGCGGACCCATCTGGAACAGATTAATCCACTTTCCATTATTTTCAATGGGAAATTTTGCTTCAGGTTAAGTACGCTTCACGTTAAGTACGGACTTCCGGAACCAATTACACTCATACTTCGGATTAAGTATGCTTCAGGTTGAGTACTCCGCGGACCCGTCTGGAACAGATTAATCCACTTTCCATTACTTTCCATGGGAAAGTTCGCTTCAGGTTAAGTACGGTTCAGGTTAAGTACAGACTTCCGGAACCAATTGTGTACTTAAACCGAGGTACCACTGTAATTACTCTCTCCAACATCTCAACACTGGTCTGGAAAGACAGAAAAATAAACCCACAGTCCTGTGCCTATAGGGAAATTGTTGCAGGGGCCAATGGAACATTCCTGGGCAGGAAAAGTAGGGGTGGATAGGAAACAAAAGAGGCAGGCTTCCTATTTAGAGTATAGGACTGTGCAGATCCTAAGGAGGGAGGGAGATGCCATTTGTCTCCATGGTGATCCCTCCACTTCTACACAGCTGAACATCCAGGGAGGCAGAATCTGTGCTCCAAGTTTTAAATTAAAATCTTACATGATTTCACCAGTAGGTATATATATCATTCCGAGCAGAGAATGCATTATACAATATGTGCAAATTCACTACCTTTTCAGGACTGCATGCCCTCCTTTTGAAACAGACTGAAAATGTAATTTTAAGGACCCATCCAAATGTAGTATCCCATTTTGTTTAAATTACCCATTTAGGCTGCAGTCCACAATGGAAGGCTTGCCACACACTTCAATAGGAGCGGCAGCTCACCCTTAGTGATCCCATTCTCTAGAAAAAGGGAAAATCACGAGCTATTTATGATGGACCATCTCTGGAGGGAAATTTGATACCAATTTGCTCGGTCAATAACCAATATGCTCAGCTGCTGAAATCCTCCACTTTACAAAATTGGAAAAAAATGGGCTTCACAGTCTCAATGATAATGTGTCGGTTACAGGTGACATCAATTTCATATCGATAGTTTAAAAGTGGCGAGCAGTCTGATCCTCTCTATAGTTATATTGGTAACCTTGGATTTAAACTGATTAGAGCCCCATTGAAGTCAACGGTACTACAATTGGCTTAAATAGTAGTACTTTGATTTAACTGGGTTGCAGGACATACTGCAAGTTACTTAGATTTATCTACTTCACAACTTGCATTGGAATAACTGTGGGATTTAACCCTCTAAAACAGCCTACTCTCAACCTTGGGTCCCCAGAGGTTGTTGGACTACAAATCCCATCATCCCTGACCACTGGTCTCCCTAGCTAGGGATGATAGGAGTTGCAGTCCAACAACCTCTGGGCAGCCTATATATATATATATATATATATATATATATATATATATATATATATATATATATTGTCCATCATATAGTGTGGTAGCCTTGTGAAATTAAGCAAGCCTTCCCTATTGTTACCTACAGATTAAAGAATAATTTTTCTTTGTAGAGCTCCATCCTTGAGCTAGAAGTGGGAGGACACCAAAAGTGCCTAACTTTGGTCGGACTGCATCATTTTGTTTAGCCACACAATAAATATCTGAGGATAGCAGAGGTGCACTGATGACAGAAGGGTTAGGATAATTGCAGCTTAAATGTCTTGGATGAATAATTGCCTACAAATCTGCTCATTTGTAGGTGTGACTGTAGAAAAGGTAAAGACCTCTGTTTTGCGGATGCAAGTATTTCATCAATTACAATTTGCTGTCATGACAGATACTAACAATGTACCCAACAGTTTGTTATTAAGATTTATTGAGCCATAAACCTGCCTTTAGTAATTCAAATTTAGGCCCTCAATTATGTTGAAAGTTACATATGGGTTCAACTTTTAAAACCTGTAAGTGGTACTATTAACAGCCATGGGAGAACAGACATGCCTAAGGTTAAGTATGCTGCTCTTTGCCAAATTGCAATCTTCAAATACAACCTTGCAAATAATTGCAGTGGAATATTTTCACCCCTGAAACCAGTGGGAGCTTTGCCACTTTGGTTTCAATGGAGCCAAGGTTTTCTTCCAACTCACAAGCAGCAGCTTTGCAAAATCAAAACTTATTTCTCTAGCTTCAGATAGCCCTCTTCAAATATCTCAAGGGCTTTCACACGGAAGATGGAACAAGCTTGTTTTCTCCTGCTCTGGAGGGTAGGACTCGAACCAAGTTACAAGAAAGGAGATTCCAACAAAATATCCGGATCATAGCTGCCAAGTTTTCCCTTTTCTCGCGAGGAAGCCTATTCAGCATAAGGGAAAATCCCTTTTAAAAAGGGATAACTTGGCAGCTATGATCCGGATTAACTTTCTGACAGTAAGTGCTGTTCAACATTGGAATGGACTCCCTCGGGAAGTTGTGGTCTCTCCTTCCTTGGAGGTTTTTAAGCAGACATTGGATGGCCATCTGTCATGGATGCTTTAAGTGAGATTCCTGCATTGCAGGGGGCTGGACTAGATGACCCTTGGGGCCCCTTCCAGCTCTACAGTTCTATGATCCTATGTAATGCCAGTGCCAGGAGAGGAAGCTCTTCTAGTCTGGGCACCTTGGGGAAGGAAGGAACTTTGCAAGAGTATAACATAAGGAAAATGCCAGGATGTGAAGGGGGAGAGGTGAAGGGAGGTCACAACCAGCATAAAAATGTGGCATCATTAGTATATCTGATGGGATTTGATAAGATTGAAATATTATAAATCACAAAAGGAAAAAAAAAGCTGTGCAAGGTTTTCATTTTTACTATGGGCATTTCATTGGCAACAAATACAGAGCTCTTGATTGCTCAATGGCCCTTTATTACCACCAGCATCTTTAGCATCCTTAACACACTTGAAGGTTTAATGAAACGTAATTCCATCAGAGCTCAACATTCAATCATTTAAGCCACTAACTAATGTGTGGTTGCCCTTCTGCAGCGTTTCAGGAAATCAAAATACACAAAGGTGAAGTATGTTTCTCCTTTCGACGCAGACCAAATCGAAACTGCATTTCCATTCCTAAACACCTATACAGAGCAATGTTGCTCAGTCCCGGACATTTCCAGTACCTTTGGATGCTACGCCATGTTTGAATGATCATGTATTAAAAATCGAGTCTCTTCACTTAGAAATAAAGGAAAAGGAAGCACGTTAAATTTTCTAGCCCCAAACGTATTAATGGTAATTCAAGGAAAGAAGAGGGTTCTAAATAGGGCACTTGCATAAAATGTTCCATCCTGTATATGTTGCTGTGTAAAGTATTCAGCAGATTTGCTGTGAAGTAAATGGGTTGAGTGGTGCTATTGCTGGACCTTTGCTGCCGAAGGGCCCAGGAAAGGGCCCAGGGCTCATGAAGCTAATGCTCATGAAAGTACCCTAGTGCAATGCCTATGAGAATGAACTATGAGCCACAGGAAAAGGAAAAGAATAGTGTTCAAGCAGGATCCATGTAGCCCAGAATTCCTTCATCTGACTAGCCAGATGTTCCACTAGCAAGGCCATTCCCTTAGTGAAATGATGGCCTTCCTTGGTCAGGAAGAAAAACATTGTTTATTGAAGACAGAAATGGCATTGGGAAGGATCAACATAGTATAGGGGTAGGATTGACCATGGCACCCCCAAGCTGAGGTTGGGGTATCTGCCTGGTTGGAATCTCACCCAGTGAGACTTTGCTTGTTTGGCTTGCACCACGGCAAGGTTCAACACTGACTGATGCCCATGGAATGGGTTTAGGGAGGTCCAAACCCAGTGGATTCATTCCATCAAAACAGAGAATGATGAACTGATCCTGGCCCTGATGCCATGCCTACCCTTACCCAGCCTGCTGCTGCCAATAAAGATTTAGCGTGGTTAACGGTATCCTACCACCGTTGTACAACCTGGTTATTTTGCTGCTCTCATGGGCCACCTAATGCGCCTGCCTGGGCAAAAAGTTATGGTATTTCAGCAGGAAGTTACAGGATATGCACTGATTGGAAATGAAGCAATGTGACCAACCCAGCACTTCTGTAGGTGTAAACAGTATTGAAAGCAAGATGAGATGTGACCTCGCTAATAGCATCATGAGCACAAATCATCACAAATGTGCAATAAAAAGAATGTCTGGAGGGGTCCAAAGACTGGCCATTTTTAAACTATGAAACTTAGAATAAGGATATGCCCATTCTTTTGTGGGGAAGGAAGGAAGGTAGGTGGGAAGCAAATAAAACGATGAAACATACCTGAAGACCAATGGGACCTGGAGGACCAGGGAAGCCTCGTGGGCCTTCATCACCTTTCTGCCCAAACATCCCTTGCTGTCCTCTTGGACCAGGTTCTCCATCACCCCCCTAGTAGATTAAAAAAGGCACAGCTACTGTCAGAATTTTACAGCCAGGTGGTGTTTTTTTAATTAAAAACAACAACAACCACCCAAGTTTAAAAACAATTATATATATATATATATATATATATATATATATATATATATAGTGTGCGTTCTGATCCAAATTTATGTGCATTCAAATTAATGAGATCTAATTCTACATAATATGATTGGGACACAATTTTGCATTTGTAAGAAGAGAGCTACATTGTGCGAACACATTCATTCAACAATTACAGTGAACTTAGCTTGTGTTCTCCAAATACAATTAAAGTAAGTGGCCCAGTCATAATAAAGTCACCCAGTGAGATTTTGTTATTCATTGATCAATGCAGCTACTGTGCTTAAGAGCTGGCAGATGTTGCTTAATTCGCATTTGGGAATATTTATGCTGACAGAAAAATAGTTTCCAATAGGTTGGTTTGAATTTTTGATTACTTAATGATCTATACTGCTGCTGGTTTTTCACATTGCTCCCACTAAATGGTTTAAATTGGTTTTATGTGAATGTTGTGCTGGACTATGAAATGCTTTTAAAGTACTGTTTTAGTAGGCTATGCCTTGAATGGCATTGCATAATATTTTTTTTAATGAATGAATGAATGAATTACGAAAACTATATGGATACTTTTTAGCTACATTAGATTTGCAAAAAAGCCTTCCCAGACAATGGGTGAAAAGAAAACAGCCCAGATTTTGACTGCAGCTCTGTAGGCTATATAAATTCCATTGACTTCAGTTACATTTAAGCAGCTAACAGTGCACAAGTTTGCAACCTTTAGTCCATCCTTGCAAATAAGTCCATAAAAGTTACTAGCTTGCAAAACAGACATTTTTAAAGAGGTCATAAAATGGTGTCGGACTTCAGGTCCTTGTCGCAGGAATGTCATAGGTACCACTCAGCAAAGTACATTCCTCACAACAGTATCACAACTGATATAGTGTTCTGGGAAAGGACAAAATATTCTGGTCTGAATGCAGGAAAATCCAAATAAATCCATGGAGTATGCCAGAGCTGTTTATACAAAAGCTGTGCATTTACTGCTCAGAAATTGACTCCAAAAGGCACCTAATTGAAAGCTCAAATACCCAGCTCCGAAGAATGTTGCCTCAGAAGTAAGTCCCACTGAATTTAGCGGGCCTTAGTCCCAGGGAAATGGGGATAGGATTGCTGTTTGTCATATGTACATTCTTATTATTTAAATGGAAAATAAACAAGGCAGGTCCTGGCAGTTTCTGGCTTCCTCTTTTTGTGGGCTCATTCTGTATCCTTACCTGTGGCCCTAGTGTTGGCTACAATTCAAATGCTGCCTCACACAGACATCAGCTACAGATACAGTGGTACCTCTGCTTACAAATTTAATGTGTTCCGAACGCACATTCATAAGTCGAAAAAAATTGTAAGTTGAATCCCATAGGAATGCATTGGGAGAAAAAATTCGCAAGTAGAAGCAACCCTATCTAAAAATTCGTAAGTAGAAAAAATCCTATCTAAACCGCATCCAAGATGGCGGACGGAGCTCCATTCGTAAGCAGAAACATTCATAAGTAGAGTTATTCGTAAGTAGAGGTACCACTGTACTAGCCAATGTGGAGGTGAATTTACACCTGTATTGTTGAAGAATGCAACATGGAGTGATGGTTTGAATATGTGAATGAGCCATTAAAAATGTAACAATACAGACAGAACTTCCAGATCGCCAATGTAATTTCTTTTCAAGGGAGTCAGATCGCACATTCAACTGGGAGTCATCAAGTTAATGAGTAATTAAGTGACGAGAAACAAAGTTATTGTTGTCTAAATGAATATTCTAAATTGTAAAACAGAAAAATTAATAAGTGTGTGTGTGTGTGTGTGTGTGTGTTACCAAGTGGACCAGCTCTTGGTAACGCCACTCCAGCTTCCATATGCATTTAATAAACAAATCTTGGAATGAACAAAGCCAAAGCATTATCCCAATGTTTTGCTCATTCCTTTGGAATTGTTGCACTCATGGAAGACTGAAACTGCAGAGCACTGACCCAAGACTGGAGCCTGCGGTAAGCAGAGCAGTGCATAGACACAGATGCCTTGAGGATAGGATTTAAGATTTTCTCATTTTAAGCAACACAAATTATGCCTGGATTTTCGGTATAACTAATGAAAATTCGGGGGGGGGGAGGTACTCGTTAGTTATGCATAACAAGCAGAACCTTACAGCTATACCAGGAGCTCCGACGGGACCTTGAAGACCTGGTGGTCCGGGAGGACCCTGAAAGAAGGAGGAAAGAAGGTAAGGTTGGCATCTAAAGTCAGACGAACAGCATCTCCACAGGAGGGCATTTTGCATTATTCAGGCCTAATAAGCATTTCCACATTTCTTTGGAGAGACGGTGCTATTACTCCAAGGTCTTTTACATTCAAGGCAGTCAAGCATTCTTTGTTCATCTCCCCAAATCTTAGACTTGCTTGTCTACAATACATTTGAAACTGACATTTATCAAAGGTAATTATGCTTGCAGTATTTTCAGGATATTTAAAAGTGGATTTCTGTTCAAACATGAATATGAATCACAACCTGCCCTGGCTTTTACAGGACTAAAAATATACCAGACCTTTTTGAGGAGATTTATATAGAGAAAAATCAACTAAAGTTTCACTATCCATATTGCAAACGAATGCTTCTTGTTGGAATCGTATTTCCCCAAAGAGACTGTAAGTTGATCTTGCAATTGGACAATTCTTCCTAGGCAGACTTAAATATTAAATACGTGCAACTGCATTGCACTCCCCCACCCGGGGGGGGGGGGGTCCAGGACATACTTTAACTTAAATCTATTTATGCTGTCCTAGGAATAGACATTACTGACAGAGCTGATTTTCAGTTAGCCATGCTTGAACATACAAATAAAATGGAATTTAAAATTAGATAAAACAACCTGTTCTCACATGCCAAACAAGTCTAAATAATTTCTTCCCAGAGGAGTTTTCATTTTGTAAACTATATTTAGTTCCTGAAAATATTCCCTTGTGATTACTAGTTTTGAGTTTGATAAAATTAAATGAAGAATTGCTTTAATCAAAACAGAGGACCTTTTTAACCACATAAGAAATCTGAAACGTTGGTTTATATGAAAAAAGATTATTGAATGATATATTATTAATATAATATAATATAATATAATATAATATAATAATATAATATAATATAATATAATATAATATAATATAATATAATATAATATAATATAATATAATATACCGTGTTTCTCCAAAAATAAGACACCGTCTTATATTTATTTTTCTTAAAAAAAAACCACCACAGTGGCTTATTTTCAGGGGATGTCTTATTAAGTATGGTACAATTTAACCTACAAGGTTAAACTGCCTATCACTATGGCTTATTTTCAGGGTATGGCTTATTTTAGGAGAAACACGGTAGCTTTCCTGCAAGTAAACAAAAGACATCCAAGCATGGACCTAGGTGAAAGGAAACTCTAAGCAAAACAGCAACAGACAATTGTGGAGGAAAATACATTAACATATCTTGGAACAAAGAAGTTGGACAATTACTATCATCATTTAAAGGCACTATAAAGTAAAATTGAATCCAATTCATCTGGTTTTTTTTGTTTGTTTGTTTCAAATGTGAATATCTCTGCAATATGCAGGGCTCTTTCCTGCTTGCTCAGCATGTTGGTTTTTGATTCATGTTTTCATTCTTTAATTCCCCAGCAATAAAGAATAGCAATAAGCAATATAGTGAAGGAAGTAGTCAGAGAAAAAAGAGAAAGAAAAGAAAACTCACATTTTCTCCTTTGTCACCTTTACTCCCTTTCTGACCTGGTTCTCCAATTTCACCCTGTAATAGAAGGAAAGACATTGTTAAATTGGTACTTTTAAAGAGCTTGCCTTTCCGTTAGCTGTGGTGAAGTGTCTATAAATGTCACCTTATTATTCTCTTTACCTTATGGCACCATATTACCAAGTAAAGGCCTGAAGGGGGCAATTTTGCATTGATCAATCACATTTCGGTGTGACAGATTAGTGCATGTATTGGCTATTACAGTTCAAAGCACAACATGGCCTCGCATTGAAACCTACTTTAATTGGATTTTGAACGAAGGAAATTGTTTTGTTTTTGTTTATATTCTCCATGTCTCCTTCAATATAAAATGACTGTAATTGCAATCAACTGAAGAGCAGCTTCGTGCTTCTGTGACTGTATGACAATCCTTATTATGAGCAGACATACCAGAGAATTACTGTTGACTCTATAAGACAGTGGTAAAGTTCAGGCCATCTGGCTTAATTCAGCATATATTTTGGAAAAATGTTTGCTCACTATGCCTTTGGACACCTGTTAAAATACTGTAACCTGATTTTGCAAGACGTTTGCTGATACTTAGGAATAGGTTTTTTCAATGTTTAAATACAATCGAATACCAAATCAACACAATTGAATCAAAATGGTAGACTGAAACTTGAAACTGCGGGTTTATTTTGGGTTTCTTAAATTCCCAAGCAATGATAGGTGCAAAACTGATAGTGAGATATAAGACAAGTTATCAGACACTGCAACCCTTTCATGCAAGCCACAATTAATCTAGGAAGCATCTAATTAACCATAACTTTTCATTTTATCCAAACCCAGAGTTACCAGGTTGAGGATAAGGTAAAGGTAAAGGGACCCCTGACCATTAGGTCCAGTTGTGACCAACTCTGGGGTTGCGGCGCTCATTTTGCATTATTGGCCAAGGGAGCCGGCATACAGCTTCCAGGTCATGTGGCCAGCATCACAAAGCCCCTTCTGGCGAACCAGAGCAGTGCACAGAAATGCCGTTTACCTACCTGCTTGGAGCGGTACCTATTTATCTACTTGCACTCTGACGTGCTTTCAAACTGCTAGGTTGGCAGGAGCTGGGACTGAGCAACGAGATCTCACTCCATCGCAGGGATTCGAACCGCTGACCTTCTGATCAGCAAGCCCTAGGCTCTGTGGTTTAACCCACAGCGCCACCTGCTGCGTCTAAATGATGAGTCTGGTTCAGAGACAAAACTGTGGTTAATGGATAACTTTTGCATTGCTTTCAGGCATGCTATGGAGGGAGAAGAAAATGGATTGTGTATGAGGGCAAGAAGGCACATTAATGAATTGGGCGAAAGGGCAAAGGGCTCATTTCTATTTTGGTATTTTAAGCAGAGACTATGGACTGGCCCAGTGAGAATGAGCTGCATAACTGAACAGGTATGCAGTGCAACAATGGGACATTTGCCAGCACATAAAGAAGTGGCAGGGGGTATTTTTTAGGAAGAAGCAGCAGGCAGAATGGAGAATGTATAACCCTACTCCTAGCTGTCACATTGCCTTTCTTATCCCAGCCAGACTTCCCAGATGTTTCTCCTGGACAACTGGGAATAGTAGCCAGGACAAAGGAATCTGGAATTTTAAAAAAATTCCTGATGGGATGTTTCTGGGCAAGAAAAGCATAACAACCTCCCCTCTCACTCAGCACATTTCCCTTGTAAGTATAGTCCCCTATTTTGCATGTCCGTATATTTTGTATATTTTATCTTTGTGAATGCTGTCACTATTGTGTTATGTGAGCTGGTCTTTGACCGTAATAAATTATTATTATTATTGTCAGTGCCAAACGGTGAATTGAGAATAATGCTTCCTCCTAAACATTTGCTTACACCCTGTAATTCTCATAAACTTTTCAAACTATTGGAAACTCATGAAACCCATGAAAGTGTCTTTGCCTGATTGAAGAGAGTTGCATCCCAAGTTCCCCGTTTTGTATTATTTCTGACACCTGCTGCTCATGGGTCAAATTTGACATTTAAGTAAATAAGCTCCCATACGTTGATCTTCTCTAGTGTCTCATAATCACAAATAGTATGTATTCCAAGAGAGCAAAACTCTCATCACCGTTGCTTCTAACACAGCACTTCTTGTGCAATATTAGACAATATCACAGTGATTGCTCTTGCTAATGGGTCACTCCCTTCTTATCGTGTGTACATTTGGGTCCTGCATAGAAAGGTGACACACATATTTCTCCAACTTCTATTGCATGGCCCTACTTCTTGCCCCACTGTTTATGACCCCCCCTTCTTTCTCTGCATCTCTCTATATTGGCCAACTGAAGATAACACTTCATGCTTCTGATGAAGAGGGTGCTAGTCTACAAAAGATGATGACACAATAAATCTGTTATTGAAGTGCCTCAAGATTCTTTCTTGAGTGATCCCACGTAAAGCGAGCAAACAAATAGTTCTTGGAGTTTTGAAAACCAGCCAATCACTGGATAAATACATCACTGCTTCTATGAGGAGGTGCGAGGCGAGCTTATCCACACTATACTGGCAGAGCTACCTGGACGCTCGGATAATTTCTATATAGAGTGGCTTTTTTCCGACGCTAACTCTAATGTGTCAGCGAAGGTAGCCAAATTCTGTGCTAGAGTCATAAAAATTCGGTCTAATCTAATTAGCAGTGTCCAAATATCTTCAGAACATCTTCAGGACTAGCTAAAGAGGATCCAGTGATATTAATTGCTGTAGTCTACCTCCCTAAGTAGTAACACTCCTTTTAATCAGTTTTCTTTTAAACAATTATTAAAACCTATATTTATTGCCTATTTTTAGATTATTACTGTTTTTCTTTTATTGTTTTATGTATTGCATATTTGTGTGTGCTGGTCAAGAACCGTAATCAATCAATCAATCAATACATCAATACATCAATACATCACTGCAGTCAACAGCAACTGACCTTGTCACCATCTTCTCCAGGAGAACCACCTGGACCAGCAGGGCCAGGAAGGCCTACAGGCCCTTGTACTCCATCACGTCCGGCTGGGCCTTGGGGACCTTTTTCACCCTGTTTTCAATGCCAAAACATTATTCAAACTATGACTGGTGAATAATTAAGAGTGCAGAATATTGAACTCACATCTACAAGTGTCAGACTGGTCCAGTGCATGGTTAAAGCTTGTCAAAGCTAGGAACTTTTGGAGGGGCCCTAAGCAATTTATTATCTCTCAGATCCATCTCTGTAATGTCGTGGTCATCTATGGAGGTCATCTCTGGGGGACCTTCTCTGCCAACTGAAGTGGACAGGTAGTGACTTGAGAGAAAGCGAATTTTGGGTTGTCATTCTCCACGCTTGGAATACCTTCTCAGAGATGCTCTCCATGCACAAATTCTGATGTCATTCCAATGCCAGATGAAGAGCTTTTTATTCCACTGGGCTTTATCTGTAAGTTACAATTCTGGGGTGTGCGGCCTACCATGTGGCTCTGCACAAGTGTATACCCTACTTTTCTGATCCATACCCTTTTGGGTAGTAGATCTGTGTTTTCATTCATTACTACCAGACAGCCGGATGTTAATTATATTCCTTAGTCAATTTTATTTTCTTTCACAAACTATTTTTAAAAGCAATTCATAGGTCATGATTTCACAGCCCTGTATTTGGGTTTGGTTTTGTTTTAAAAAAAGATTGAGGTCCTCCTGTATCGCCCCTCTTGTCTCCATTTACACCTTTTCTCTATTTATCCCACATGACCGTTGTCTGCTTATGAGCAACACCCTGGTCTTTTGTCACTCTCACTTCCTTGCCTTCAACGGTCCTGCTTCCTCTATCTACTCATCAATCCATTATCCTACTCTCCTTTGAGTGTTTTGCAAAGGCTAGAATGCAATTGATATCTGTGATTTTCATTTTGGCAACCGGCACCAAGTGTTGATAGCTGCAAAACAAGCTTTCCAAAGGGTTATCTCTCTCCCTCTCCCTCTCCCTCTCCCCTTCCTTCCTTCCTTCACACACCTTGTTGCACAATTAAATCTAGCACACGGAGAGCTGTGTGAGAAACACATCTGCTCGGTACTTTGTGCATGAAGAAACTTGATGTGTAATATCTTGGTACAACAGTGAGTCCTCCCCACCCACCCAAAAGTACAAAATCAGCTGCTCATTCTCAAAGCAGAAACAATGTACAATTGATCCCAGTCACTTATGACTTTAATTCACAAACTAGGCACATCTCTCATTTACTTGCACCTGAATCTCACTACACCAACCCCCACTTCCTATTTGCCATCTCTGACCTCTCTCTCTCTGCAAAGTAAAAACCTCTGAGCAATGCTATATAGTGATACCTGTAGCATTAGAACAATCACATTAAAGGAAAAAGAAATGCTATAGAATTTATCCATTGCTTTTTGACACATGGATGCCCAAAGCAGGCAACAGAAAGGCTTTGAGGATTTTCTTTACAAACAAGTGGTATATAACTTTTATGAAACAAAATACACACCTAAAATATATAAAAACAGAAAACACAAACAGCCAAACAATACTGTCATAAAAATAGCATCAAATAGAGGAGTGAAACAAAAGAATAACTCTCAGTTGACAGGACCACATAAATAAAAAGGTCTTTCTTGGACCAAAATGACATCAGAATAAACAAATGGGTACTGCGTTTTAGAGGTGGAATACCACAAATGAAAGGTAAAAGGTAAAGGTAAAGGACCCCTGGAAGGTTACGTCCAGTGAAAGGCGGCTATGGGGTTGCGGCGCTCATCTCGCTTCAGGCTGAGGGAGCCGGCGTTTGTCCACAGACAGCTTTCCAGGTCATGTGGTTAGCATGACTAAACTGCTTCTGGCGCAACGGGACACCGTGACGGAAACCAGAGCGCATGGAAACACCATTTACCTTTCCGCTGCTGCAGTACCTATTTATCTAACACTGGTGTGCTATTGAACTGCTAGGTTGGCAGGAGCTGGGACAGAGCAACGGGAACTCACTCTGTCACAAGGATTCGAACCACCGACCTTCTGATCGGCAAGCCCAAGAGGCTCCATGGTTTAGACCACAGCGCCACCCGCGTCCCGTTTTCACAAATGAAAAGGCACCCTGTCAAGTCATCTCTAGAGATCTGAATGGATGAGCAGGACCGCAGGGAAGAAGACAGTTCTCCAGGTACTCTCAGCCCACATGTTGTAGGTTAGCACCAGTGTAATCAATCGTGGTTGCAAATGGACCAGTGGTGTTGTTTTAAAACTAGAAACATACACTTTGCACTGACATTTCTGAACAGTTTTCAAAGGCAGTCCCAGGTACAATACACCTGCAGCAGTCTAGGATGTAGGTATTGGCAGATACTGTCCGTACACTGCACCTGATTGGCTATGGCAGGCAAAGTTAAACACAGCTGCAAAGAGCAGAGTTTCAGGTCACTGATTGGCTACAGTGGGGTTATCTCCAATTTTCTTTGGAGCTTGACTTCTGAACCCTTCTGAACACTATGTTCACGGGTTCATTTTGGTAGCTTCAAGGTCACAGTATTCAATTTTTCTAAGAACCCAGCTCCAAGTGGCTCCCTCAGTCACGATAAGGACTCATACATATAAATTACAAAACTCAGAATGGTACATTGCAAAGCAGCTTAAGTTGTTATAGTAACCATTGTCTGCATTTCAGAATTTCAATACGTTTTTATGATAAGTGCATGATAAATAACAGACAGAAAACAGAAATGAAAATACAGATAATATAACCTGCTGGAGACGGCAGACAGATAAATTAAATATACCAAAGCAGGTGAAGAAATGAAAAATCTCAGGAATACAGTCTTCTAAGTTAATGAGTTATATGTTGTCAATATCATGTAGTTAGTATAATGCCAATACTTATTTGGAGGCAGGGAACAATATGATCATATAGGGAGGGAAAGTGGAGCTTAGAACACCGGCAAAATATCTATTGATAGGATTTTGTGAGAGATTAATGAAATCAATTTACAGCACAATTCTGTACAGTACATGCATACTCAGACAGAAGACTCACTGGGTTTATTGGGACTCCCATGTAAATGCACATTGACTACACAGCTTCAGTTTCATACTGAAGAATGGTGTACCAATATGGCAGGTGTAGCCAGCATGGTGCCTTCCAGAAGTTGTTGCACTACAATTCCCACCATCCCTGGCCATTCACCAATGTTGGTGGTAATCAATGGCATTATTTGCACATAATGCTAAGCCATGTTTTATTAAATCATGCCTTGGCTTTCAGTGCAATCCCTGGCCCATGGCTTAATTATAGTTTCTTTACTGTCAACTAACCATGATCAAAAGCCATGGTTTGGTGTTAGCTTACGAAACTTGGTTTGTTTTAACTATGACTTGGTGTTATGTGCAACTCAGCACCCACCATTAATAGCAGTTTGATTTGCCACGCTGCCACAGTTGCTTACCAAAATGCAAAGGCAATAAGGCAAGAGCAGCTGGGAAACGAACCCAACTATGGAGAAACAATCCATGGTTTGTTTGATTGTCTGTGGAGCAACTTGTGGTTAACTCCCAGTTTAATTGTATGTGTGAACCAGGTCAATGCTGTGGATTGGAGGCAAGGAAGCGCTTGATTCAAAGTTCTATGTTACATAGCGGGAGCTCTGTGCTGTTTTCAGCACCAGCCATTCCATATTGTAATTTCTAATTCCATCCTCACACGCTGCAAACCCAGTGGAACATTTTTTTCCTTTGAACTGCAGACCTCCTTGGCATACCATGGATGCACTTTTTGAAAATATCCTCAGTTTCTGATTGTCATTCAATGTAGCAGGAAAGACAGGACCCTCTTGCGTTCACATAACTTGTTTCATGTTTCCTGCCCACAGGTTTCCTTTGCGACATCTGTTGAGAGTTTTCCACGAGGACTAAAACTCTGCTTACTTTGGAACTCTGTAGTTTAATAATTCTTAGATAGTACACAATATTTATCTTTTAGATAAAATTAAGAGTCAGGGGCACTGTATTTAACATGGCATTGAACCTGGGTGGGGGGGGGGAGAGATTCATATGAAGATCACAAATGCTACTCCCCTATATCTGAGGAGCATTTCCATCTATGTATAGCAGGAATGGGGTACCAGTTTGCCCTTCTGATGTTTCTGGACTCCAGCTCCCATCAGCCCCAGCTAGCATGGCCAATGGCCAAGGATGATGGGAGTTGGGGGGGGTATCTAACAACGCCAGGAGGTCTGAAAGTTCCCCACCGGCAATGTTTTCACTTAGAAGTTGGACTTGACTAGAAAGATAGCAGAGAGTAGGAGTAGGTGATGAAATCTGATACGAAAATGGGAAATAAAGGTGCACTTTGTAAAGCAGAGCACTAGGGCACTAAGGTTAAATCAAAGCTACGGCATGACAAACTATTTTATCATCAGAGTCAGCCACTATTGTGTTCCTGGTGATCAGCTTTGTTTAACCCCTCTCCCTGGGCCTTAGGGCTTGATAAAGTGTGGCAAAAAATGTCATCGAGTTTAATTAAATTTCCGCACTGCTCTATTGTAAATAGAGAGGGAGTATGCCAGGCACATATGCAATAGAAAGGTATTGGAGTGTGAAGAGCTAACATTATTGGATATGAAAAGTAATAATTTCTGTAATATTACTTCTCTCTTTCTTTAGAATTACTCACCGGAGCTCCCTTTTCTCCCGCTGGCCCAGGAGGACCCTGGGGGCCAGGACGTCCCGGCAAACCAATTGGGCCAGCGGTACCTGCCGGACCACGTTCACCAGGTGAGCCCTGCAATTAAAAGAAATGACCACTGAACAAACTATTTAATAACCAGCAACATTGCATAGTTTAGGATTAAGACTGCTAAAAGATTGGCAAGTGCCCTAATTCTTCTAGTGAGATGCCCCCCACACCTCTGCTTTAAACGACAGATGGAGAAGCTCCAGCCCATTCCAGTGGGCCCAATTTGGTCCATAACATTCTTCCTCCCAAGCCTTGGCTACCTGCCCCATACCTGAAATTATACAGGTGGGTGCAGAGTAACAATGGGGAGCCTTAGAATGTCCTCCTGATTGTTCTTCCACAAGCAGGGCTTGCATTCAGGGCCTTTAAATTTGGCACCAAATGCAAGCCCCACTAGGCTTGGTTCCACTTGGAAGCTCCTTGTCCGAGTCAAGCCATTGCCTGGAAAAAAGCAGGGTTTACATTCATCACATTCATCAGTGGCAAATGCAAGCTCTGCTAGGACAGTCTCCACTAAGATCAGGTCCAGGAAGTGCCAGAAAGCAGCGGAGTCCGGGCTCACTCCAGCAGTGCCTTTGTCTCCATTGGAAACCATGCTTTCTGGCTCAGATTCAGGAACGGTATTTCACCATATCTCTTAAGATTTGCCTCGGGGTATATGCATTAGATGGGGAGTCACAGTCACACCTGATTCCTGAATTGATGTTATTCTATAGTTGCAAAGATTTATCTGTCACATTCGTATTTAAAAGTTTTAGGTATACAATTGAAAGAGCTAACAGTCAAAATGCACATGACACTTTTGTGGCTGCAATTGCCCTCCTCCCTAGTTTCCCTGCCTCTTCTCCCTGGTTTGGGTGGCTGGAACATAGGAAACCGTTGAGTCAGCCCATTGGCCCATTTTGCTCACCATCATCTCCATGTGGCTCTCTATACCTTCAGAGGGGTGTCTTCCTTGGGTTTACGCAGAGATGCTAGGGATTGAACCTGGGACTTTTTGCAGGCAGATCATGTGCTCAACCACTGAGCTACAACCCTTCCCCAAGGGTCTATTTTTAGAGAGTTTAATGCAGCCATAGGCAAACTCATCCCTCCAAATGTTTTGGGACTACAACTCCCATAATCCCTAGCTAACAGGACCAATGGTCAGGGATGATGGGAATTGTAGTCCCCAAACATCTGGAAGGCCCAGTTTCCTTATGCCTGTTTAATGAGTTAAGACACCCTACTATAACACATGGGGCTTCTGAGGTAGTTGAAGCCTCTACATCTGCAGAAAAACAGATGTAGATCTCTGGAGAAACCACCCATAATTCAGTGTTGCATATAGTTTGGCCCTCAGGTGGAATAGATAATATGTGAAGGAGTCTTTAGAGCAAGGGGGGGCTAATCTTCAGATGTCGTTAGTTTCCTGCTCCCATCATAGATGATAGGAACTGTAATCCAACAACATTCGGAGTGTCATAAGTTCCTGACCCCTGCTTAAGTGGACCAAGCCAATGTTATGAAATTTGCCAGACGCAAAATGTGAAATTCGCTTAACTGACTAAAAAAAAAAGTTATTGACTTCTATTTTGATGTCAACGGACTCAGCTAGATTAGTCAAAAAAACAGTGCTTCGAATGCAACATCAGATGGCACTGGAGAGCAAAAATATATTTCTAACCGATTTTCCATAGTGCTTTTTATCTTTTATTATAACAATTTAATTTCTGACTTATTTATAGAGGTTTCCCCCCCCCCCCGTGTGTAGATACACCCTATTTGTGGGTAACACAAACTTGCTGAGGCTTCTAGCAAGTTCCTAACACACTTGTGTTCAAAAGATTTTTCTCTTTGTGTTTGGGCTCTTTGAATTTACAGTGCTCTTTTTGTCTGAGGGAAGCTTGTTCTAAAACGCACATAATGAAAAAGGTTGTTGTTTGCTTGCTTGCTTGCTTGCTTGCCCCTGTGCTAACTCCAACCCCCCCCCCCAGCTGATCACATGCCTGAAATACCCAAGTCAGAATGGCAGGGGATGAGGGCTGGCCTTAAATATTCACACGGCATGATTGAGAAGCATAGAATAGGATTAATGCTGCTTTGCTTTGATTAGGATTCCCAGGGAGTGAGAATTAAATTTCATGGCAATTAGAATCTTACCCCACAGAGGGGAGCTGGTTTGTTTTCACAAGTTGGTTGAGAAATGAATATACATGTGCAAGACTTCAAAATCGAGCAGAAGTATCCCCCAATGGAAATTAAAAATAAAACCAATGAGGTAGTGGTCTTACACAATCCTCTTTCCCCTGAGTGTATTTTACTGAGGTTTACTGGGAACTGACAGTTAAGCTGCATGATCAAGAAACTCACAGCATGACACTTGACTATTCAGGTGTCTGAACAGGAAATACCTACATAGGAGGAATGGGGCCATGGGGCCCAGCCCTCAGTATCCCCATGCACACAAGTGAATCCCTCTCTTTTCCTGGCTTTCCCATGTTGAGTGAGGAATGTCTGAAGGGATTTCTCACTACCCACATCCAGTTGAACATGAGATGAACCATCCACAAAATTGGGAATGCAACTGCACAGAAGCTTCTACTCATCTTCCAACTGAACAGAGTAGGCGTTCCCTTCCAACCTTCATCCACTCTCACAACCAGCAAGGCTGGAAGATCATTTGCTGGCAGGGCAGGGCAGACCATATGTGGCCCAGTGCTCACTATAAGTTTTGCTATTTTTTTCTTCAGGCATGATTCCTGCAGCGCTGTGGTTCAGAGATCCCTCCTCCGCCCTGCCCCCCCCTTTCCCAGCCGGAAAACCTCCGAGGTCGCCACTCCCCCCTGATACTCCCCCATGCCGTGTCTTCTTCTTTTCACCCGCCGCGAGCAGGACTGGCAACGGCAACGCCGGACTTGCGCTCCGCCGGGCAGGCCAGGCACGGCAGGCGACCGGAGGGGGCAGCCTGACGGGCGGGGGCGCTGCCAGCTGTGATCCGCCTCTGCCTCCTTGTGCAGCGCTGCCGTCCAGGCAGCCCTAGCTGCAGCACTGAGGGGAGGCTCGCGGCTGGCTTCCCTGCAACGGCGCCCACAGCCCAAGAAGAGGCGGGTGAGGGCGGCGCTGCCAGCGGAGCTTGAGTGCTGCTTCTCCGGCAGGGAGGAGGCTCCGGACACAGTGTGGCCCGGTGGAGGTGCCCTCCAAAGCGCCTCCAGAACTTGGCGCCGTGGAGCCTTGCGCCAGTAGCCTCTATGGCTAAGATGCCCCTGTTCCTGAACAGTGGAGCTTGTGCTCCACCAGAATGTGTGCAGGTAGAAATCACAAAGGCTAGCTTACATATCTTCACCCTCATGTTCCGGAAAGTTGTTTTTATGTTTGAAAGAACACACACACACACACACACACACACACACACACACACATGGGACTTCCTACCTCCTGTTAAAAGTGGTTGGTGCAGGTCACTACTCTGCTTTTACTCTCATTGTACAGGGAAAGGAGGGAGGAAATGTCTACTGTACTCTACTCTGATATAGCAATTTCATACCACACCTTTCAACATACAACAGCTTTTCCTGGCTTCCTGCCCTTCAGACTTCCTGGGCAGGAATAAAGGTGCGTATGAGAGAGAAGCACCATCTGTTGTGACCAACATCTGCAATGACGGCAGAACCACTAGATCAATGCTGAAGTGTCTTATCATGAAAGTAATGTAACATGTCATGAGGTTGTGATGAGCCCAGTGATTTTTAGTATGCAACTGGTGTAAGATTCTGATCCAGACTTGGAGCATGTTCCAGATCAGGGACCCCTCAGCTTTTTCTTGAAAACAGAAGTGGATAATTTAAGAACACTCCTAATCTGGATCAGGGCCCTGCAGCAGTTTCTTGCTTTCCCTCTGTGTGTGCACCTCTGTTTCCAAAGAGTGAGTAACGTAACTTGCAGTTTGGGCCAAACTTCTATGTATATCTAAACTTTTATGTATATTGTAAACTTCTATGTATATCAGAAAGAAAGGAAGGCTGGATTTCACAGCAGTCTACACTAGGCTTTTCATTTTCCTGCCACTAGAGGCTTCTTATCTCTCCCCCCCACCCCCACCCCTTTATAATTTCTAATAAAACAAGAAAACAAGAAAATACCATTTGTCTCCTGCTGATAACAGCAGGTTTCAGATGGGCCAATATGTTTGTGTTGATAGTTCCTTCTGTTTGTCGACTCATAATTACTAGGGAATGGCTATTGACAGAGCTGAATGACATTCATTTAGATACTGTTCACAAGAGCACATACACATAAATAAAAAAGGAAGTCATTTTTTCATACTAATATTTTTTTCATGGGGGGGGGGAACCCATTGTCATTCAAGCAATTCTACTTACAAGGGGACCCGGTGGACCTTGTGGACCTTCTCCTCCTTTCAGACCAGCTCCACCCTACCAAAAGAAGGCATTATTTGTCATTATTACCATTGTCACTATTTGAAGAGTGATGCCCGGCATTTCAGAGCGTTTTATTTCGTCTGTTCTATCTACAGAACATGAATAGTCTATGGGCTATTTACTGCAGAAAAGAAAGAAGAGAGGAAGGATGTTTAGTCCCAGGAATGTGTATACTGGACTGCAGGCCTCCTATGGTTAAACCCTAGAGCAGCTTAAATAAAAATAAAAAATAAAAATAAATCACTTCTCCTCTAAAAGTCAAAATCTTTATTTCTAAGTTTTTAACGAAGTATACATTAATTAACCATTTTCTGTCACTTAACCACTAATCAAGCCTTTAAGAGCTAAGCAGTCAGTATATTGTAAACTGGTGTTTAGGACTGGGATGAGCCTATTGAGCCTGAGATGTTGGATCTTCCCCGGCAAATAACCATATCACCATCTTCTCCTCCCCGTCAACGGGGAGGACAGGACAGGAAATGGCACCTCAAGAAACTGACAGAGAGCAATGCTAAAGACACAATTAGTGCTGTACATTTAATAGACATTCATAAATTGATTTTTAAATGTCAGAAGATAATCTGTACTGTACTTTTTATATTTTAAAAAACAACCCTTAAGCACTCTGTGTGGACATTGTTCTCTTAGCAGTTAATATAACAATGTGCAGACACCAGAAGTAACTCCTGCTGAATTCAGTAGGACTTAACCCCATGCAAATAGGGTTAGGGACACATCCTTAATACTGTACCTGAGCTCCTGGCAGGCCTCTTTCGCCTGGGAAACCACGGAGTCCCGGAGGGCCATCTTTTCCAGAGATGCCTTGAGGACCTGGATCACCCTAAGGAAACAGATCAAAAACAAGTTGCAGGCAGTTCAGCCATGATTCCTCACATATGCTGGATTTTAATGGCAATGAGATTCTGCATCCACCCACATGGCAAGTTCTGAAGATCCTGCCAAATTTAAAAGAGCTGATGTTTTTTTTATTTTTAATTACCAATGAAGTTCTGAGACGTGAACATATGCTAAGGCATTGACTAAACTCTCTTCCTTAACTTGTTTATCATTGTTCTTTTGACCAAAGAAGCAGTTACACGAGCTTTCAGCTCACCCATAATCAATCCAATGCTAGCTTACCTTTTACGTGAGGTTGGGTACTCCTAAGCACACAGTCTCAATCTTCAGTGAACCCATGCAGCTTCATTAACTGCACTTGCCACTGTTGGACATTTTGGACCATTACAATGTAGACCCATTTGGATGGTAGGGAGGATCATTCTTCCAGTGTTGATGACCATTCCATGCACTAATTCCCACCACCAGCGGCGGACCTACTATGAAACTTAAGCTTCAGGGCCCCTAATCCCAGAGAGCCCCCAGAAGCTATTTTTGACTGCTTTGCTTTAAATCTTGGGGGATCTAGTAGACCTAATCTGAGTGGCATTGATTTGAGTCAAATTGATAGATTTTTGCCGTTGCATATATTTCCATCCCAGAGTTTGAGAGTCAGTAGCACAGACGTTGTGACGATATGGTGATCTGTCATGGAACAACCCCATTGAAGAAGACAACAGTGGATAGCTTGGCAACGGCTGGTTGCCAAGGGGCCCCCAGAATGTAGGTCCGCCACTACCCACCACTCAACAAAATTAGATCTGCAGGGTTCATGAAGGAGGGCGTTTTTGGCAATGAAGCTCCACTCATGGTAGAATGGTTTGTGTAAATATATGTAAGTGAAGTAAGACTATTGAGCTTGTGTTCTTCCACTGCTGTTTTTATGAGGATTTACGAAATCAATTTATTTCTACGATACTGGCCGATTTTCCAGGACGCTCTGAAGAATTCTATATGAAATGGCTTCTTTCAGATACCAATCCAACTGTCACAGCTGTGGTGGCAAAATTTTGTGCCAACGCTATTAAGATTCGTCCCACACAAATTGGTGGCACCCAAATCAATTCTTGATCTGAGCCAGAAAAGAACCCGATTTGCCGATGCCTCGATTTACGTAGTCCAATAATTAACCAACCATATTGTACCCAATGGAATAATGATGGAAAATCTCGTCTAGTTTAAATTTTTAGAATATATTTTAAATTGTATTCTTGGTTGATTTTATGTTTTAATATGCTGTGCTGGTCATTGACCGTAATAAATTAATTTTTTTTAAAAAATAAGTGAAGTAACAAATCCCATGTGTATCTCTGAAGCTGTGGCAAACTGCCCATTCAGATCAACACACAAGAAAATATTGGTGTGTCTTCATGCATCCAACACAGGTACACACGCCAGCACTGTTACCTTAGCACCTTCTTTCCCAGCAGCACCTGGAAGACCTTGTTCACCTGGTGGGCCCGGAGGACCAGGATGACCTCTCTCACCTATTGGGCCAGTCTCGCCAGTGGGGCCCTAAGAAACCAAAAGAGCAGCATTAATTATCCCATGCCACTGACGTATTCCCTGACCTCCACTTCCAAGAGGAATACAGTTAACCAATTTTCTTGTCATGTTCAAATGGCCTTCAGCATTTAAGATCTCTAAACATAGTTGTACCACGACAGCATCCTACTCAAAAAATGGTCAGGACGTGGTAGCGCTCTGATGGGATAGGGGAGGAATGAGATTCAAAGGTGAATCTTCCTAATTTGCACTTTCTGAAACAAAGCACGAACCAAAACGCAGCCAAGCTTTGAAATTTTGCAATGCAGTTCTCCGGCCAAGTAATGTGTACAAAATGCATGTATCAGTGGCCAAAAATGTGCATATAGTTCCCTAGGAAGGGGCTTTGTACCATGGGATTATTGTGATGTTTTAGGATTTTCACTTTAAAATCTGCATGAAAACAGGATAAGGTGGACCAATTCCCAAAGGTACTGGCACAGGACAGAGATGGGCTGATCTGTCCATATCTAGCTGTGATTACTGAATGGTAAGAATTGGAGGAGAGATGGGTCTTTAGCACTGGGACACCTTTCCTGCTCATTAGAAACTCCACATCCCAGTTTCTGCCACTCTTCGTGTGGCGGTGAGTAGTGTACACCCTCCCCTTCTGATGCACATGGCACAAGTGTCCAGCAAATGTGGCTATTAGCATTGGCTTCGAGTTACAAGAAAGGAGATTCTGACTAAACACCAGGAAGAACTTTCTGACAGTAAGAGCTGTTAGACCAGGCATCCCCAAACTGCGGCCCTCCAGATGTTTTGGCCTACAACTCCCATGATCCCTAGCTAACAGGACCAGTGGTCAGGGTTGATGGGAATTGTAGTCCAAAACATCTGGAGGGCCGAAGTTTGGGGATGCCTGTGTTAGACAGTCAAACGGTCTCCCTCGGGAGTTGATGAACTGTCCTTCATTGGAGGTTTCAAAGCAGAGGTTCGATGGCCATCTTTCATGGATGCTTCTGTTGGGATTCCTGCATTGCAGGGGGCTGGACAATATGACTCTTGGGGTCCCTTTCAATTCTACAAGGCTATGATTCTGTGTTGCCATTGGCCCGGCAAGTTGGCAAACTGGTGTACAGTTATGAGGAAGTGTGCGGAGATATATTGCTTCTATTGTCTTGGGGTAATAGGATGCCTAGATAATTAGGCAGACTCTCTCTTATCTGGGAAGGTCTCCATTGTAGCACTGCAAAACCCTAATTAATAGGCCTAGCTTGGATTCTGATGAGGCAATCCAAATTCAGCTCACTTCCCTCAGATACAGTATACATTTGGAAGCAAAGCACAAACAAATGCCATTGATTCCAAAGTGTACTAAGCACTCTTTCTGTTTGTAAGACATTAGTTTAAAGGAAATTTAACACCGTGTTTTGCCACTACACTTCCATTTCTCCTATTTACAGATAAAAATCAGAAACATCAACACAGAATGATACAAATTCATGTGCAAGCTCCTTCTAAGTTTGGTTGTACATGGTGCAACACATATTCCCCCCCCCCCTGGTGACAGAAAGCAATGGGCTATTTTTCTTTTAAAAAAGAAAGAAAATAAAATGCAAATGCGATACAAATAAATTAAAAAAACCCACAAAGAAAGCAAATGCACAATATACCAGTCCTGAGATAGGATTACAGTTACATTTACTAACATTCAAAGACAGCCTGGTTAGGCATTGGAAATTAAGCTTAGTCAATAAAAGTCGAGAAGGAGACACGCGGTAATTCAGATAAAATGTGCACTCAGTAAGATGCCCGCTGTTTCACTTCAGTGAAGTGTTGGGAGAAACACAACAAAAATGATTCATACGACTCCTGTAGTTAAACCAGAGCAGAGAGAAATTCAGAGAGGTCTGACCATCTAAAAGCTTTTTCTTTAAGGGCTTGTTGCAATAGCATTTCTTGTCAAGCCACACTCTGTGATTCCTTAAAAAAAATACTATGGGTTGGATCCAGTGCTCCCATAAGTTGAAGTAAGTTCATGGCACCCTTCTAAAGAAGGAAGGGTGGAACATGGTTTTTTTTTGGGGGGGGGGCATTCTTCTTTTCCCCTGCAGTCCTGGTCTGGAAGGTTTGGAGAAACTCTTGAACATCACATAG
Organism: Zootoca vivipara; assembly: GCF_965207765.1. Lineage (NCBI taxonomy): Eukaryota > Metazoa > Chordata > Lepidosauria > Squamata > Lacertidae > Zootoca > Zootoca vivipara. Next base: position 18,820,766 of record NC_142590.1, on the reverse strand, counting down.
AAGATGTTGATATCCCGCTTTATCACTACCCGAAGGAGTCTCAAAGCAGCTAACATTCTCCTTTCCCTTCCTCCCCCACAACAAACCCTCTGTGAGGTGAGTGGGGCTGAGAGACTTCAAAGAAGTGTGACTAGCCCAAGGTCACCCAGCAGCTGCATGTGGAGGAGCGGAGACGCGAACCTGGTTCCCCAGATTGCGAATCTACCGCTCTTAACCACTACACCACACTGGCGATAAAGTAGCATGGTATGCTTCTGGAAGAAGGACAAGTCAGGGTAAATTGATTTCCCATGGTCCTCCCTCCAGAGGGAGCTACCACTACATAGAAGTGCCTTCCACAAATTAAAGGAGCCCTCCCATTTGCAGAAGGACAAGTCTGACTCTGACCTCCTAAACTGAGCATGTATAGGTCTCCATGAACCTTCCATAATCTCTCGTAGGGTCGCTAACAATCCCGTGGTATGCTTTTAAACTTTCCCACTAACGTGAGCATGGTTTCCCACTAAGGTGAGCAGGGTTTCCCCTGATTTACAGATCCCACAGATTTCTCTTCGGGCGAATTTCCGAGAAACATGTTTAGGTTGAGCATGCAAACCTCATCTGTTTCAGGCGACTTGCTCCAAAGCAAGTCCACCCTGCCCCAGTCCCGACTCTTGAACCAGGACACACAATGGGACAGATCTGGGATTTACTGCAAGCCCTGGGTTCAATCAATCACATTCTCTGTCTCACAGTTTTGTTGCAAGGGATAAACATGCTTTATAACATGCTCCAAGGAGTGGCCACACAGATCTTACTGGGTAACTGTACATAAAATGGGATGTACAAAACAACATTGCGCAGAATAGAAGATGGCTGTCTCCATTAATACATGGGGACAGCCATCTTCTCCATTATGATTAATATTAATATTATTATTAAAAAAATAAGACCGTCCTTCATCTATAGATCTCAGGGCAGCTCATAACATAAAAATACAAGATAAAAAACAGTTACCCAGGAAGTGACAGCACTTCATGACGTGTGATTAAAAAAACATTTTTTTATCCAATGTGGCAGGTGCCGCACTTTGAAGCTGTTCTTAGCATCTTTATGCTGTTAAACTAAGAGAGAGAGAGAGAGAGAGAAAGCGAGGGAGGGAGGATGTCTCGGACCAGGCATAGGCAACCTTCGGCCCTCCAGATGTTTTGGACTACAATTCCCATCATCCCTGACCACTGGTCCTGTTAGCTAGGGATCATGGGAGTTGTAGGCCAAAACATCTGGAGGGCCGAAGGTTGCCTATGCCTGCCTTGGACCATCTCATAAATAGCAGCTACCATTTCTTATTTTTTAAAAAAAACAACTGTATTTTTTTTAAAAAAAAAATCTGTGCATTCCCCCACCCCACCCCGTTTAAAACTCCACATGGAATAGTGACAAAACAGACTTGCTTGGGGGCACATGTGGGCACAAGGCAAAAACAGTCTTGGTCTGAACACCCACCACCCCATTGATAGACTGTGCAGTGGGTCAGCTTGGAAGAGGTTGCTGTGCAACAGACACGGACAAACTAAAGGCTCCCTCCGCATCTGGTAAAGCTAAAGTTAGGCAGAAACATCATACCTGAGGTCCAACCACTCCACCAGGACCCGGGGGGCCAGTCTTGCCTTGGAAACCCTAAGAAACAAAGAAGACAATGGTTACTAATACTGACACTTCTGCACATCACAAACGGCTTTTAACTGCTGAAGAGATGAGAAGCATGAAGCGCGGTTTCAGGGGAATCGTCTTCCCCCCAAGAATAAAGACTGCCATTTCTGTTATTACTGCGTGCACTTGAATGTAAAATATTGAAGACTCTTTTCAAAGATCTATCATTTCCAATCATTGTGAGCTTGGCTCCTCCGCTAGTGCGGTTCAAGGTGGCAGCATTCGCAGGTCGCACTTTCTGCAAAACTGATTAGGGGGCTGTGATTGCACAAATGATATTGCTCAGATTCAGATCAAATATATGTTGCAGACATCTGCACAGATGTGTTAAGAGCAGACAAGCAAGAACAGCTATACATAGATACACTTAAAATCAGACTGGGAACGACAGGTAGATGATGCCTTAAAGGCATGGAAGGAATACCAATGGAGCTGGTAACTGAGACAAGAAATCAAGATGTTGATTCCACCCCCCCTCTTCCCTCCTTTATAAAAGGGGACCAAAAGCTTGTTTAACTGTTTTCTACGTACCCCAAGTAGGAACAAGAGGAATTATCTCAAGAGGAATTTCATTGGTCTCATCCAAGCCCTTCTAGTTCCACCCCACAAAATCCATTTGCATGTTTCACCAGTGTGGTGGCATCCAAATTGGCCTTGCAATTTTGCTGTGGGCAAAATCCAGCAGCTCCTCTGAGATATTTGGTGCAAATACAACTGGAGATAGCACTGCAAGATGGATGCTCTCCCGCAGCAGAGTGGCGAGGCGCACATTTAAAAGAGCTCAGCAATGCTACAGAGTGATGGATTATATATAAAAAGATGGGGAAAGCACACAAAGACTCCCTAAGGCGTGTTTGAAGGCACATTGAGTGTCTTGATGACCCTTTTAAGGAAAAGTTTCTGCAAAAGAAGCAAACGGCCCCCTGAGAATTGCCGGGAGCCAGAGGATCCTCTGCACTAATGCTCACTCAAAGCTGCTACTTCAGCAAAGCTGCACTGTGACCTTCCAAGAGCAGTCCTAGGCATTCAGCAGCCGACAAGGAATTGACAGACCTCCACTGCTGGCAGGGACAGAGTATAATCTGCACTGGAGATGCCATGGGCAGAAAAGGAGCTGTGCAGCTTTCCCCAAGCAACTGAGCTTCCCCGGTCCCTTTTTTTGTTAAGTATAATAGTTTAATGGACACTGAAATGAAAATGCTTAAATGTGTATTGGTGAAAATGTTTGACGTGGGTTTTTTCCATGGGGCTACATTAAAGCCAAGGAGAGCACTCTGAGCTCTTGAGTCATTAATTAATTGATTGTTGTTCTCTGGTAGCTAACTTGTGAGTGTTGTAACCTTAGATCATGTGATGAAGGTATTGGGCTGCAAATCTCCATTTTAAAAGGGAGTGGCCATTGAGTCTTGTCCTCCCAAACTCCATGGAGTGATGATGTAAATGAAGCTCTCCTGAAGGGAGACTAAACAGCCTAAGGCCAATGGAGGCTGAGGAGAGAGAGAGAGAGAGAGAGAGAGAGAGAGAGAGAGAGAGAGAGAGAGAGAGAGAGAGATTTTTGCTTATAGATCTATTTGGATTATTTCATATTTTGTAAGATGCTGAGCCTGTGCTGGACAGCACAAGTCATTGTATGGATATCTGGGTTGCATCTTTGATGCTTATGTTTTGTTTTGAAGAGTTCTGCCAGTAAAAGTTTGAATAATATTTTTATGGGCCGGGACAATGATTTCTTCCAAAAGGAGCCAGTTCTTATGCTTCCAGTCACTTCAAACTGTGTGATGTTAATATCTGCAACATAAACATTTGTTACATTGTGGGGGGAAGTGAAGGGGCGGGGGAAAGCAGCCTGGAGGAAGGATAAAGCATCTTCTGCACAACCTGCTCAGGTCTTCACTGGAAATCACAGCCACCTCCTTGCTTTGCAGCAGGGCTGGGCTAAGACCTTTAGAAGCTCTAAGCACTTAAAAGATTTTGGTGCCACCATATATATCTAATTCAAAATATATCATTATATATCACTGATCTATGTAATTACCTCTATTATTACTATTTTATTATACAGTATATATGTGTACGTGTGTATCTGTGTCATTTTCCCCCCATTTATCTCTTCTTCTTTTTGAAGCTGGTTCAGCTGCACTAAGGTAATAATAGCAATATAGTCCATGGTAAATCCAGGAATGGAAAATATCCACGGTGCCCCCCCCCCCTTGATACCCTAAGTGTGTGCTTATTGTGCTTAATGGTTAATCCAGCCCTGCTTTGTAGCTAGGATTAGGATTCCAGGCTCATGTTGATTGCCAAGTGTCAAGTTCCACCCAAGAGGAATGAGCAGTGTACTAAAAAGAAAACCACCACCATATCGAAGAAAACAAAGAATGCACTTACCGTTTCACCCCTCTGCCCTGGGTGTCCGGGCAAGCCATCCTTCCCTGGTGGACCCTGCAATGGGAAAAAAGAAGCAATCAAATTATAGCTCTGAGAAGCAGATGCTAACCAAGTCTAGCAATCTTTGTGATAGCTCCAATCTGACAAGCTGGCTTTCAAGCATCCCACCGCGAATGCCGGCTGAGTGACCAACCATTATTAAGCTGACTGCTCATGGTCAGGGATGTTCAGTTAATATTTGCTGAATGGGAGTTAATGACTGGAAATCTCTCTCTCTCTCTCTCTCTCTCTCTCTTGTCTGCCTTTGGAAGGGAACACCCTTTAGCCAATGCAACACAGGCACAGCGTTGTTGCATCTTGGACGGGAAGGCAGAGAGAGGGAATCAGAGAGCCAGAGGGGGTTTCTTGGGGTTGGAGTTTAGCTGGACTGGAAGCAGCTAGGGCAAGGGGCTGCAGGGGGTCTGAGCAATTGCTTCCTTAAGGAATCTAATGCACATTCTGTGCCTTTGTGCGCTGACAGCTGTGTGGGCCCATAGCTTCTAACGTGACCTACTTCTGTATCTGTAAATAAGTCAAACACTAAAGAAGGTACCAGAAAAACCCTGGTGCCCTCTCATCCAAAAGAAACAAAATAGTACATTTCTGCTGCCTCCTGCTCCTCATTAATTTATTACCGCTCCCCAATTGCACAACGACTTCTCCTAAGGCAATCCAAATTCATAAGAATGCTGTTATCTTTGAAAATTGTACTTCGCTCAACCCCGATTTGATAGAAACTGTTTTAAAAATGAAAACTTATGGAATTTATCAGTAAGATAAGGGTGGGGGGGGTCTGTGATATTAAAAAATGCAAAAACAAACCCACCCCAAAATTATGCAATGAACCATGTTACACGCCAGCATGCCACAATGGAACTCTGGCAGTTCTTTCTTTCTTTGCAATAAAAATCTGTTTTAGGAGCTCTGGAAAACATTTCTGCTTAAACTTTTTACTGACAGCCCCTTCTCCACTCCCACCCCCTAACTGCTCCTGCCACCCACCCACCCACTTTGGTTCCATAGGGCAAACACAGATTTTTGCTCTGTGATGTAGTGATGGACATATAGATCCCCAGAGTGGGAGGTAATAAAACTGAAGCTGGGAAATTACGTCTCCATGTGACATTCTGTCAACCAAGGATAATAAGAGCAAGGGATGCTGGATCAATATGATTTCAGGTTCAGTACATTCTCACCAGGACAAACCTGGTCTACAAGCGAAGCTCAAACAAAGTCTGAAGGGTTGTATTAGGCAGAAACAAGCAGTGCAGCCCATTGATTCCATTGGAGCTGATTAATTCCGCTAAGGTAAATGGGACCCTAAAACTTTTGAAAGCCTCTGCATTATCCCAAGCTCGTGGATACTTCAGTTCCATTTATGAATGCAACATTTTAAAGACCCAGTTAGTGCATGTCATACACTTGTTTGGTAAAAGGCTGCCAATAGCGGATATAACTTTTCCCATTAACTTCAGCATTTTTCTTTCCTTTTGGGACTGGGATCGACGCAAGATGGAGAGAGACCTCTAGTGGCATCTGATCATCCCTACAGAGAAAAATATTCTGCAGATACTAAAGTGGCTGCCACCTTGTTGGGATGGTGGCAAGTTTTCAATGAACTTCTTTACCCTGCAAGCTGCCTCGTTGAGAGCTTGCACAAAATTTTCGGCAGCAACCAGGTGTGAGCAAGGAAGGCTACAAATTGCATTGTCAGGGTTATGTTACACAGAATGAAGAAAAACACATTTCAGCTATGGTTGCAGAAAAAGCAGGAACCATATAGCACACTTTAAAATACACTATACAGTGGTGCCTCGCTTAATGAATGCCCTGCTTAACTAAATTTCCGCTTAACGGACGGTTTTTTCCTAGCGGAGGTTGACTCGCTAGACGAATGCGTTTTATGAAAAATTTGTGTAGCGAATCGCGGTTTCCCATAGGAATGCATTGAAATTCAATTAATGCATTCCTATGGGGGGGGGAAATCCGGGAAAAAAATCAATGCATTCCTATGGGATTCGCTAGATGAATTTTTCGTTATAAGAAAAGATCTGTGGAACGAATTAAATTCGTCTAGCGAGGCACCACTGTAGTTGCACAGAACAGAAACTCACCTTCTGATTTTTAAATTATTTATACAGCTTCAGTTGTTTGTTCCCTGGCTTGTCCTACCATAGTTATCAGATTTCCCAGCAAACACTTTTGCTTTTAATGTTTGTTTCAATGCAGCAGCAGGTTTTATGAAGTATATGGTATATACTGGTATATGAAGTAGCTAAATGGTTTTAGCTATTTCATATACCAGGGAAAGCGCTATTGAGCTTCTCAACACATGGAAAAACAGCCCTTAACAACCAGTCTTTATTTCTGCATCCCATTTGCTGAATAAGCATTGCATTTATTTTGAGAAAATACTTACAGGGGGACCTTTTGGTCCAGGAAATCCAACAGGCCCCTGGGGTCCTTGTGGGCCCTAAAATCAATCAGGAAAGCAAAAGCAAAACAAAAAATGTTAGCAGCAGCAACGGCGGCATGGAAATAGCACAAATATTTTGGGGAGAAACTTGTGATGCAACCAACCTATGGGAAATGTTAAACTAATGCCTGCCCCTGGCTGTTGACAAGGTGGGGGTCTCAGTGAAAAACGTTGTTGTCTCAGCAAATCTATTCAAATCACACACCTAAACATCTGGGCATAATTGCTTGTATACAGATGAGACAGTGCAAGGCTTGTCTCGCTCTGTTTAATATAGGATGTGCCATTTCAGTACAATGCCATCGGCCAAATTTCTGCAAGCAATTCCAGTTATTAATTTGGTTACAAAAATAAATATTACCTAGTATCAGCATTACAGCACAATCCTGTGTATGTCTGCTGAGAAGTAAGCCCTACTGAATTCCACGAGACTTAGGCAGCGTACACTATACATTCAAAGCACACACACACACTGTACAAAATCCTGGGAGCTGTAGTGTGTTAAGGGTGCTGGCAATTGTACCTCTGTGAGCAAGTGAACTACAGTTCCCAGTTCTTTTGGCAAAACCATGTCCTTTAAATAGGTATTTTATTATGTTTTTCTATATGTTGGAAGCCGTCCAGAGTGGGTGGGGCAACCCAGTCAGATGGGCGGGGTACAAATAATAAAATTATTATTATATGGTGTGTGTGTGCAGCTTTCCTCTCAAGTAATTTATTCTGTAACTAGGGTACTCCCACCACTGGTTTGGGAAGCAGCATATATACAAAGTTAGCCATAATCCATATCTATGTTGTTGTTCCTTATGAAATACTGTGTTTTGCGGCATTTCCCCGAAAACCAGCTTCCACCTGAATCAAGATAAACCAACAAACTAGCTTCATTCTAAGCCAGGAATGTGTACGCAGACCACATACAGAAGCACAGGTTATTTTAGACATTTCTGCACCTGAGGCAAAAGATGTCAAAATTATATACCTTCCTGCTATTTATTTATTTTTAAGTCAAGGTTCATGGTAAGTCAGCCCTGTGACTGCAATTCCTTGTGAAGTGTTTCTCTGCTACTCTGGTGAAGAGGACAGACTATCTCGGAGTTCTTTGAAGTTCTCTTGTTGCAGCCTGGCATTGAATGAAATTCATGGTGAGAGTCAAATTTTAGCTGCCTTTTGTGTCAGCTGGAGAAACTCTTATGAGGAATGTGCAGGGAAAGGATTCTGCATGCATATGGCCTAGGACCCTCGTACCTATGGGACCGCCTCTCCTGGTATGCCCCACGGAGGACCTTAACGTCTGCAAATAATAACACCCTGAGGATTCCAGGCCCCAGGGAGATTAGACTGGCTTCGACCAGAGCCAGGGCCTTTTCGGCCGTGGCCCCGGCTTCGTGGAAGGCTCTCTCACAAGAGACCAGGGCCTGCAGGATATGACATATTTCCGCAGGGCCTGCAAGACGGAGCTGTTCCGCCAGGCCTTTGGTTCAGTCTGATTCTTTTCTTTCTGTTTAAGAACAAGCATTAAAGAGGCCTCCTAGCCCGCTCACAGGTCCTTTATAAGACCAGTGGTAACAGTTGGCCCTGGAGAATATCAACCACTCTCAATTTTGCCCGTGGACTGCCATCTGTCCAGATTTTAATTTGCTCTGAACTAATTTTAAGATGTATTTTAACTAGCGTAATTGATTGCCTGTTTTATGTTCTTTGTACAGTGTCTTAAGTTTCTTGATGTTAGCCGCCCTGGGCGGGGTACAAATAAAATTTATTATTATTATTATTATTATTCAAGGAGGAAACAACAAAAAAGTCAGGAAGCAGACCTGGATCCTTGTGAAAGTGCAGCTAGCATCTATATTTGGTTCATGTTCAGCCAGGTGGCTGCTAGGCAGAGATTTTATGGCGAGATCTACAATTCCTACACTCAGCTGACAGCATTACAGCCCAAAACAAATTAAGGTGCAGAAAACTGCTTATGAAGCAAAAACAAACAAGCAAGCAAAAAACACATTTGCCTGAAGTTAGAATCACCTTAAAAGAGGAAGCATCTATTTATACTTTTAATAATTGCCCACAGTGGGGGAGCTTCATGCTCCGCCACCAGGGGCGGAGAGCAGGCACGCTGCCCCTAGGGATGTGGCGCATGTTCTAGGGGCAGGGCGCACGTTCTGGGGACGGGGCGTGCTGCGCGCAGGGGCGGGACACGTGTTTTGGGGGCGGGGTGCACTGTGCAGGGGTGGGGCATGCGTTTGGGGGCGGGGGTGCCGTGCGCAGGGGCGGGACGTGTGTTTTGGTGTGGGACATGCCGCGCACAGGGGCGGGGCGGGCAGCCGTGATGGCGCCCCTGGGATCGTGCCGCACGGGGCGCCCCGCCCCCACCACCCCCTATCTTCCTACGCCCCTGATTGCTCAGATTACAGTGGTACCTTGAGTTACATACGCCTCAGGTTACAAACCCTTCAGGTTACAAACTCCGCTAACCTGGAAGAGTTACCTCGAGTTGAGAACTTTGCCCCAGGATGAGAACGGAAATTGTGTGCCGGCGGCACAGCGGCAGCAAGAGGCCCCATTAACGAAAGCACGCCTCTAGTTAAGAACAGTTTCAGGTTAAGAACGGACCTCCAGAACCAATTAAGTTCGCAACTAGAGGTACCACTGTATATGAAAGAGTGCCCTTCCCCACATTTCAAAGTAAGGCACATAATATCACATGCAATCATGGTTTGTTGTTGTTTTTATGTATTTCCCTTTTATGTTTTTGACCATCAAAGCATGACACTTTTTAAATATAATTGGTGTTAATTCGCAAGTGTTTACTGATTTCAGGTCCTTGGGATGGATGGGTTATATTTATTTATTCATTCATTCCATTTGTACCTAGGAAATTCAAGGCAGTATACATAGCTCCCTCTCCTTTCCAATGTTATTCATTACAACAATCCTGCAAAGTAGGCAAGGCTGAGAGCTAAGGTTGCCCAGTGAGTTTCATGGAAATTTGAACCCGAGTCTTCTCAGTCCTAGCCTGGCACCTTAACCATTGCACTCCACTGCCTCTACAAAAACAATAGGAAAACAATGCTTTGAAATACCAGTTTCACATTGTTTAATATTTTAATGCCATTTTATCTTTGTTTTCTACCTGTCCTTCACACCTCCTCTGATTTCTTCATTCCTGAATGGTTCAACAAGAAAGAGAAACCATTCAACTACTGATAAAAGTGCCCTTTAAAAATTGGATCGGTTTTTCTGTTTTTTTTGTGTAAACAGCAATATGTAGTGACTAAGGATTATTGTAGTGACTAAGGACTATTTTCATATCAATGTTTTTTTTTTTTTTACTGCATCTTGTTAACTCTGCCTTCCCTTTTTCCTTATACACTACAGTGCCATATTTAATTCCTCGGCTCTATCAAACCCAGAGTTTATATACTTGTGAATACAAACATGAAAAAACATGAGAGGGGTAAGTTGTGATTTTGTTTTGGTATCTTTTTTCTTGTTTGTAATAGTTGTTATACACTGAACTTTGAAGTGTATAATGGTTGTTATGCACTGGACTTTGAAGACGCTCAAACTCAGGAGGCAAGGGAGAAAGGGAAGGCACGCTTGGCAAATTCACACCGTGATCAACTCCCGCCCGGAAACCAATGTCCCCACTGTGGAAGGACGTGGGGATCCAGAATTGGCCTCCACAGTCACTTACAGACTCATTGTTAAAACCATGTTTATGGAAGACAATCTTACTCGGATATGAGTGATCGCCAAAGAAGAAGAAGTATACACTGAATAATTGAAAAAGAAGAAGAAAATAAAAAATATAAACATGAGGCATGGTAAGTGTAAAGAACTGTATACAGTACTTGCTCTGCATTGGAAAGGAAAAGTCAATGTTATGCTGATATTTTGTCTACTTTGTATTTGTAACCCTCGTTATGTTAAGTATAATGTGAACGCCTAAATGTGTATTGATGAAAAGGTTTAAGATGGGGTTTTTCCACAGAGCTATATTAAAGCCAAGGAGAGCACTCTGGGCTCTTGCTGAGTTGATAATTAACTGATTGTTGTTCTCTGGTAGCTAACCTGTGAGTGTTGTAACCTTAGATCAGGCACCCCCAAACAGCGGCCCTCCATATGTTTTGGCCTACAACTCCCATGATCCCTAGCCAGTGGTCAGGGATGATGGGGATTGTAGTCCAAAACATCTGGAGGGCCGAAGTTTGGGGGTGCCTGCCTTAGATCATGTGGTGAAGGTATTGGGTTGCATATCTCCATTTTAAAGGGAGTTGCCTTCATGTCTTTTGTCTCAGGGCTCTGTGAAGCAAGGACATGTAAAAGACCCTCGCTGACTGACTGAGAGAAAACAGCTCCAGGCTAAAAATAGTTGCAGGAAGAGATAGACCTCTGCTTCTAGGTCTGTGGGAATTATTTCCCATTTTGTAAGATGCTGAGCCTCTACTAGACAGCGCAAGACATTGTATGGATATTTTGGTCGTATCATTTGATGTTTCTGTTTTGTTTTGAAGAGTTCTGCTAGTCAAATTTGAACAATATTTTTATTAGACTTCTTTCCTTCCTTCCTCAAACTTGGTGGATCAGGGAGATGCTGTGGAAATAGTGTATGTAAGGGGTTTATAAGCAGAGGTTGGATGGTCTACTGCCATGCATGCTTTAGCTGAGATTCCTGCATAGCAGGGGTTTAGATTAGATGACTCTTGGGGTTCCTTCCAACTCTACAATTCCCTTCCCTTCCTTCCTTCCTTCCTTCCTCTTTCAACATTCCCTCTCTTTTCCTTTCTGTTTCCTTTTCTCCTTTATCCCTTCTCTACATCTCTACCCTTTTCTATTCTCTTTTTCTTTTCTTTTTGGTCTGTATTTTTATTTACGTTAATCTTTAAATTTTGATTAAAAAGAGAGATAACAGTAAGAATAATTTGAGACAAGCTGCTTTATAAAGTTCACCTGAAAAATCTTTGTAAAAGTGCCTACAGACGAATAAAGTACAGTTCCTCAACAAGCATACCTGCATGAGACATGGGCTTGCACACACACAATTCCCACATTTACACTTGTGTCAATCTTCTCACTTAGCCTCCTTGCAGGGCATCCCTTGCCCATCGGGACCACAAAGGATTATCACTGGGACCATAAAACTTAGGTGCTATGCTAGTCTTTGCGACCAGGAGTTTTGGAGCTGTAGTCCAAAAATCCCGGAGAGCACAAGCTTGGCGAAAGACAAGCTGTGTTGAAAACTGAAGAGTGGCCTTTTAAACCAGATACCAGATTTTCCATGGGTTTCTCTAATGCATTCCTCTATGTAAATAAAAGGCTTCCTAGACCAAAGTGTTAGCATTCACTTTTGTGAAATGATCTTTTACAGCAGGGCT